>NW_014543804.1:225200-242395 GCF_000741045.1 Vigna radiata var. radiata | reverse complement strand
AATTGATGCTCTAAGCCAGGAAGTAATTTCATCAAGTGATATCAAAAGCCTTGGTTCAAGCACCAAGTGGCTCAGCTAAGTAGTATTTAAACTTTGCTGTTGCACTTTGATTTGCTTAATCTTCCATTATGAGATTACTGTTGAATTCATTTCTGTTTGGGCAAATAATATGTACATCACTATTTCATTATTTCTATGGTGTGTTCCTGTCTGCTTGAACATTTTAATCAATGAAATTAATCTATTTGAGACATTTATGTGCTTAATTTTTTTTTATGATTAGCCATGTGCATTGTATTTTAGTGTTTTGCTGTTAATTGTCAAATTGAATCTGTGTTTAACTGGCTCAGTATTCAATTTCATGAGTACTTTAAAGTTAGCCTTGGTATAATTTTTTATCAAGCATCAAAAGCAATGAAAAATTAATTTGAATGAGCTAGTTGATAGTTTTTATCTGCATTTCTGGATGATTAAGACGATTAATGATTAAATTGACAATTATGTCTCGAAGCTGTTTCTATGAAGATTTTTTTTAAATGCATCCCATATGAGATATGTTTATACACATATAGAGCTTGGATACAGTATATTAACTGATCAAATTTGCATAATTGTGCTGAAAATTATTTGGTTTAAAAGATTATTGAAAGATATAATCTAAATCAGCTTTTGTGTTAAATTTTGGTGTGAAAATCACAAAGGAATAGTCTTTTAAAATAAGTTAGGCAAAACTGTAATTCCTTGGTTGAGTCAATTTTTTAATTTCTGGTTTACCACTAGTTAAATGTTGAAGATCTTGTAATAATTTCACAGTGTCTTATTCAAGTTTTCTAAATTTTTTTTGAGACCAATTAGGTGTCCAGAAGTTGTTTGATTAATAGAAACTTCTAAATCCTTCTAAAAGGCTGAAAGAACAGCATAAGCTTAAATCTGAAAACTGATACACCCAAATTTGACTATTTTTTAAATGTCTTATAGCTTCTTGTTTGTCAATTTGCAGCTGTCTTATTTTACCTCAAATTTCTAATTGCTTAGTCTAACAAATAATTATCAAATGGTTGGAGTGCAGAAAAGTCAAACAAAATGCAGAAAAGTCAACCAGTCAACCAGAAAAGTCAATCGGTCAACCAGAAAAGTCAACTAGTCAACCAGTTGACTAGAATGCTGAAAAGTTGACCAAAGTGCAGTTGACCAGCGCGGGGCGGTTGACCGTGGCGCCGGGCGGTTCTGCGGCTTGAGGGAAACCGCCCGGCGGTGAAATTAGGCGCCGGGCGGCTGTCAGATGGGTCTGGACCTGTTTTATGTTATTTTTTACGATCTGTTTGGGCTTGGACTTGTTTTATGTCATTTTTATGCCCTATTTAAAGGCCAGAACGTCTTAGGGTTTGTATCTTTTGATGGCTTAGGCGTAGAAACACACTTTTCACCCCTTTTAGGGTAGATTTGGATATGGTGACAACTCTCCTTTTCTCCTTTTTAGGGTTTGTATCTCTTTCATTCCATTCTTCATCTAGATTCATCATGACAATGGTGAACTAAACCTTATTGTTGTTAGGGGAAACAATGTAATCTTTTGATGCTCTCTTTTGCATTTTAAATTCATAGAAAAGGTTGAATTTTAATTTTGGTGTGTATTCTTGGCTTTAATACTTGTTCTGAAAATGTTTGACTGACTGACGTGCATGATGGATCTAATTGATGATTATTTGATGTGGAAGAGAATTGAGTTGTAATGCATGTTGATATTCTGTGAAATAGATGTGTAATGAATCTATGATTGTGGTCATGATGCTAGGCAGGATGTATGAATGAATTTTGTGTGAGAAAACATGTGTGTGAGATTTTGAGCTCCAGAGTTTTTATTGTTGTATGCATTGTTCACAGGAAAGCATGGATGATATTGCCTTAATCTTGATAATCGATTGAATTGCATGTGAATGGCATATGATCAAGGCCATTTTTCTTGAAAACCCTTCTCTAGCCAACTTTTCACCGAAAATGTTGAAAATATTATACCCTTTTGAACTTTAGCCTTAAACAACATGTGAACCCTTGTTTTGAAATTCTTTACCTTGAGTTGGGATGAGCTTAATTGTATGTGATGAAAAGGTTCAAGTTTGGGGTTATACGGGGAAAATGGAAAAAGCAAGTGAAAGACATTGAGCTCAATTGTTGTAAAAAGAAAAATTCACGAGAAAAAGAAACGAAAAGAAGAAAAGCATGAAGATGACCTCAATGAAAAAGAAAAGAAAAGGGAAGAAGTTGGGAATGAGAAATTTTGGTGAGAGAGTTGTGCGTAAATGTTGAGTATTTTGTTAGCTCTCTTGACTCAATGATTTTGCATTCTAGAAAAACAAAATTTTCTTGTTAACCCAACCTCATTAAAAGCCTTGAAAAAGTCCTTTTGATGGCATTTACATGTAAAGATGTTGATTGTGTAAGATGACTGGCAATTTTGTTTCATATAACTTGTGAACAATAGAGAATGGAGTGTCACCTTAAACACTTGAGGGATTGAGTGAAACACTTGCTTGGTATGATTTGTTAATTTTCATGAGTACATTTTTGCTTAGTGGAGATATCATTCATAGTGTAGAACATCTATTGTGCAATCTCTGGATTGAAAGCATGCATGCATCTTATTTTGGATTTCACTGAGGATATTGAATTTAGTGGTTTTGTCCTGTACCTTGGGATTGTTAAGGCATTGGATGAAACAGTATAAAGCCAAGTTTTATTTTGTGTGTTATTTTGTTTTGTTTTGCTTGAGGACAAGCAAAATTCTAAGTTTGGGGTGTTGATGAAGGTTGAAAAACAGTTATTTTCATATNTCAATTTGGACCNAATTANNCCCTTTACTACTNGGAATGAGCNTAGAATCAAGCAAAACTCAATAAATGAGTCTGAAGAGAGTCAAAAGTTGTTTTTAACAATTTAATGCTTGTTTTGAATTGTTTTGTACCTAATTTGAGAAAAAGTAAAGAATGGATTTAAAGATACAGGTTGTTGACTCAAGATAAGAGTAGAAAAATGAAGATTTGAAGAGTCGACGCACCGCCTGGCGGCAATGATAAAGTCTTTTGGAATGATTTAAAAGAATGGTTGAATTATCAAATGGTTGGAGTGCAGAAAAGTCAACCAGTCAACCAGAAAAGTCAACCGGTCAACCAAAAAAGTCAACTAGTCAACCAGTTGACCAGAATGTTGAAAAGTTGACCAGAGTGCAGTTGACCAGCGTCGGGCGGTTGACCGTGGCCCCGGGCGGTTCTACGGCTTGAGGGAAACCGCCCGGCGGTGAAATTAGGCGTCGAGCGGTTGTTAGATGGGCCTGGACCTACTTTATGTTATTTTTTACGATTTGTTTGGGCTTGGACTTGTTTTATGTCATTCTTATGCCCTATTTAAAGGCCAAAACGTCTTAGGGTTTGTATCTTTTGATGGCTTAGGCACAGAAACACACTTTTCACCCCTTTTGGGGTAGATTTGGAGATGGTGACAACTCTCCTTTTCTCCTTTTTAGGGTTTGTATCTCTTTCATTCCATTCTTCATCTAGATTCATCATGACAATGGTGAACTAAACCCTATTGTTGTTAGGGGAAACAACGTAATCTTTTGATGCTCTCTTTTATTTTGTTTATTTATATGGTTTCCATATGCTTTGATTGTTAATTGTTGGGTTCTCATTTTGTGCTTAATGCTTTTATCGTTTAACTCATTCGATAACTGTTGTTTGTCTTTAGTGATACGGGGACGTACAGTAATGTCATGAACTGGTGAGTAATTCCTTGATTAAGCAATACCACCTAGGGATAGGGGTAGAACGATCAATTGTTTTTCACTTCTGCTCTATAATGCTTTATTAATTGCTAGGGGAGGCTAGGGATAGCAAGCCAGTAATTAATAATAGGCTCTTTTCACCGATGGATCGGGTTAAGGGTAGGCTAAGAAAGTTGCATGACAATTAGTTAATCAAGCTAATAATTCAAGAGGAGTAAATAAGAGAGAGCGAATAAGATGAAATTGTAAACCCCCAACAACTCCATTCATCCATTGTTTTCTTCTCGTTAATTGAATCAATCTTTTTTTGCATGTTTATATTTTATTCTCACATCCAATTAATTAATTTTTACTTACAAGTCTTACGATCTTAATTCACACGAACGATAAGGCCTTTCGAGTCTATTGGGAAAACGATACTTGGACTTACCATTTATTATTACTTGATACGATTTGGTACGCTTGCCAATCCGTTAACAAGTATTTATTATTTTCTCGAAGCATCTCCTTCAACAACTCTGTGAAACTTCAAAATTGTAGACAAACGTGTAAAGTTAGAGCATCCTAGGTACAACTGTTGCTATGAATCATTTATAAGAGAATCATACAAATTAGCTCTTCCAAAATTATCTTCACCAACATCACGTATCATGTCCTCTAAATGATCACTCAATCATTCTTCCACACAATCTATTCCTCGTGACGTGGTAGGCTTGTCTAGTACTTCACCATGCCAAGTCCAAACGGTATTAGTTCTCATTATGTCAAACATGTAGATGGTCACACATATTGCCTAAGTCTTGGAGTATTTGATTAAGACAACGAACACAAGGACAAAAATATGTCCTATTCATAGACTTTGCATTTTGTTCAACATATTGCAAGAAGTCTGAAACATTGTTTTCATATTCTTCATTGATGCGACGTTCTTTCATCCAACTGTGATCCATACTTCAGACTTAATTTTTTAAATCTCACAAAGTTAGGCCTTACCCATTTAGAAAAATTATTTTTCATAATTTGTTAAGATACATGCAAAGAAGTCTAATATGATAAATTTGATAATATTTCGGTAGCATTTCGCATTGGTCTCCGAAATACACGAAATGAGAGTGGTCAGGGATGACCATAATCAAATATGCATTCGAAGAACAACACAAATAATAGGAACCGAAATTTTATCAATCTTATCAATAAACTCTAACATACATGTTATAGCAAATTATGAAAAATAATTTTCCCAAACTGTCCAATCGGACAATTCAAAGTTTTATACAAACGATTAAAAGATTAATCATTTGTGTTAAATTTCAAACGAGAACTAAGTTTCACTCAATGATTTCATACTTATAATATATTGAAAATTAACTTAGCAATATGTATTGCGAAAATTCAATCTAAAAGGTTAACTTCACATGTCAATCATAATAACACAACAAACTTCATCAAATAATTCAAAATCACATATCAAATAATCATATTTCCCAAAAATAAAATTCATATATAATTAACAATTGAATCACATGCATACCCAAATGCCAATAACATGCATACATGCATACACAAAATCTTTTCAACAAAAAAGCTAATCTTCTTAACATGTTAAAAACGCAGTGGAGGGAAATGAAGGAGTGAACCGTTCAAAAACGCGCAAAACCGCCGCCCAAATACGCGCAAAATCGTCACCTAAGAGCACGCACAGAACTGCACCAAAACGGAATGAAAACGAATTTTAATCGGTTCAAATGGAAAACAATTCATTAAAGAGCAATGTAATCGGATATTAGAATTAATTTTAAATGATGCAAAAGAGATAAAATGAACCTCAAAAGCGTAGGCCACGGAGAGAAATCGCGAGGGAGAAAGACGATGAATAGTGTGCGTAATTGCTTCGAATGTGTGGTTTGGGAAGCAATAAGACTTTAAACGTCGGGGGCCATACCCAGTTGACGTGTAAGGGGTTTAAAATATTAATTTTGGTGGAGTCTTTTGGCATCTGACTTGGGGCGGGGGGATGGGGGGGCGACATCTAAGGCCTATTTAAACGTCGAGTCTGACTCATCGACGTCTAAGGGCAATGGAACAAACACTTTTGGGCTACCTCTACAAGCCATTTGGCATCTGGGGAAGCGGGCAGATGTCTAAATAGGACTTTAAACATCGGGGTGGCAGGATCGAATGTTTAAATGAAGTCAAAAAGTGGCTTTTGGGGTTTTGGGTAGACCAATTTGGCATCCAATGTTGAGGGTCGACGTCTAAATAGGGTATAGACATCGACCCCCCTGCACTTGGATGTTTAGGGCCAACAAAAAAATTAATTTTTTTATTTCCTCACATATCTTTGGCGTCCATTGGAGGGGGGGAACATGTATATGTATTTAGACATCGGGGCCTTCATAACCGACATCTAAATAGTTTTCATATTTACGAAAATACCACAGTCATTTTTACGTTGGATATTCGATAGTCGAACATTATACACATGACTTTAAAGGCCTTTTCTGCACTAGTGATAGGCCATAGATAACAATTCCTCCAATATTTTAAAGGCTTCAAACTAAATTAGACTTTTAAATAGGTACATACACCATACCTTCAGGAAAGACCTATAACAAACTGAAACTTTATTTTTTAAATCAAATTCTTACCCAAAACTTGTTAAATTTTTCTATCAACAAAAATTGATGTACCCATGTGAACAAGTCTCTAAAATCTAAAGAAACTACTTCAACAATAACAATATTGTAGTTGTTATATATGATATCTTAATATTTTTTTCAGTCTCAAAAATAGGTTAAATTGAAGGATAAATAACATGTTAAACATGTTCTACAAGAGTACATAGTTTTCCTCATAGCTGATAAAAAAACATAGTTCGTTAGGCTTACGAATATACTAAGTTGTGCAACAAATAATAGATATCTAATGATCAATCAAAGGGAATTTTACATTCATTCTGGACTTTTTATTTCATTTCTCAACAGTTAATAACATTATTACAAATTTTATTTATAGGTTTTTACAGTTTCCTAATTATTTTTAATTTCATTTATTCGTTTCATCATATTCAGATCATTTTCGCATTATTTCTATAATAACTTGAAGTTAAGGAATATGGATGATTCTTTGATGAAATCGCTTGTCAACTGATTCATATCATTTGATTGACAACTCAAAATTCATCAATCCATTAAGTTAGAGGAAAAATGGAAGGATGTGAACGTCATAATCATAATATAGATTGTTATAGAAAGTAATTTTTCCACTAGTAATTTTAGTGAGTTGGTAGTATAATGTTGCATTGATATTGCAACCACTCATTCTATTATATTAATGAAACACTATGAATTTTTTCTACAAAATATTTTTGGGATAATGCTCCAACTTTTCTTTGTCTTAGCCAACTTTTGAAGCTCATTCTTGATGCATGAACATTCCTTTTCTAGCTCCGAGACGAGGTCTTTCAAACTTTCAGCACCATGTGTTGGGTCTAGTTGGTCACTATCATTATTCCTTGGGAGGCCAGGATTTCCATTGGATCTTTGTGAGTTCTCAAGATTCTCTGAAACATACAACCAGCTAGAAATTGATGTCCGAAGCCGAAGCTGTTCAAAAAAGAGCACTTCTACGATCACTCGAAGTGGTAACCTTTCATTTTTTGCTACATGGGTGCTTGCTTCCAATGACAGTTTTTGGCAGTTCATCAGTCTGCAAAATTGTTCCCTCTCAAAATCTACGAGCCATGGATGTGTCTGCATTTTTCATAAACATTAGAATTATCTAATTGACACAATAATACTGCCAAAATTGTTTTTTAATGTGAGGTTCACTCAAAAGATTAATCAAGGAGAGACATTCTGATAGATCTTTCTAAATAGTATTCAACTTTTTCATTTCTATTCAATATCGGACTTATATTCATACTCGAGTTATCAACACTTTCTAACTAATAAACTCAGGTGAGAGAATATTATCTTCTAGTATATCTAGATAGTAATAAATACATTGATAACTCTCACATCTAAATGCTTAACTTCAAAAAAACTCTTCAGAATTATACTTTATATTTCCCCTTCATGTATAATAAAGCCTTTTTTTAATCAAAAAGAGTTATACACCTTTGGTTAACTTAAAATGTTATATACTTACAACCGTGGAGACAAGAAAAGAAAACTTGTGTGATAGTTTGGCTTCCAATAAGGTCTTACCTTAAGGTACACATCTATTGCATGATATAAATCATCATCCAGTAGCCTAGCATAATCTGGAATTGCAGAAGCAAGGGCCTGAAACTTAGGCAACTTCAAATTAACATCATGAGCCACCTCAGCAAGATATGAATCTATTAAATTTGCCACTATTGTCATAGGTGCAAGGGCTTCAGTTCTAGCTACCAAAAAACCTTCTTCAATTTTGCATGGAGAAGTTGATGCAGTTGTAGTCTGGTATATAGACATAAAATGGTCAACAATCCTATGAATGCAGTCTATATCATAAAGGGTCTCAACAGAATGTCCCATATTTGGAATGAGAAGATCCACAAGCTCAGCTTGGTGAAGTTGTGATCCAATTCTTTTCTCCAAGTTTTCTATGCATGATGGACTTGCATGTAATATCATGGCAGTTCGTAGCAACCTAAGTAGATACTTTGAGGGTGTGACCCCTTTCTTATCAGGAAGCAAAATCAAAATTTCTTCAAGCAATGATCGTTGATCTGCTTCAGAAATTGTACTGGTAGTGGTTGTTCCATTGTTGACACTACTTTTATCATTGGAGCTTGCTTGGGAATTCATCAAAGGGACAAACCTCTTAATATAATATATGAGGGATCTAGCAATACTCTCTGGATTCATACCTTTTCCATCAATGGCTAGAATAAGTCTCTTAAATAAGGGTAAGCTTAACAAACATAAATCCTCATACCACCAATCATCACTTGGAGATACTGATTTAGTCTCAGAAGAAATTACATTCAGTAAGGTGGGATCTTGAGTTGAGTTCTTTGAGCAATCATGCTCTTCCACATATCTATTGAAGATGTTTGGTTCAGAACATGCCCTCATTGCTAAGTAATCAATGCATCTTGAAACAATGTGTAACTCTTCTGCACAAATTTTAACTTCCTCACATGTTTGAAGAGCTTTTATTGAGTCTGACCAATTACTAAAGACTTCATTGAGAAATGCCTCAGTCTTTGCAATTAGATTCCCTTCACCATAATTTTCATTCATCTGTAGGTACTCTGCTGCACACCTCATACTAACCACATTTGATGCTGTGACATCTATTTTTACGTTGTAGAAAAACTTGGTTACAAGGGCAAATGTTTTGTCTCCACCAGGAACATCATCAAGTTGTAAAACACAATTTGATCCATCCTCATTTGTGAAATCAGTAATCAGTTTCTTAAGCAATCCACTTCTCGAGAGTAATGGGAACTACAATACCAAAATCATAAATGAAAAACATAAGTCAAGATCCAACATGAACAACTTGAATGCATAGTTAAGGCCAACACTTGTTTGAAGCCAACAAAAGACGTACAGTGAAAGAGTGAAAAGTAATATAAAAAACAACAATAAAACTCATAAACAAGCAAAAAGTTCAATTAAAAAGTGCACCTTGTGAAGAAAAAATATTGTTTCGCCTACTTTAACAGTAACATCACTTGCAAGTCCCGTTGTGCAATTCCTGGACATTGAGAATAGTTCAATTTAAAATTATGTGCAACACTCATACTGCAAATTCTATAGAAACACGTGTTTTGCTTGTTCTTTATTTGAAATCATGTTTTACATAGTAAAATCAGTTACAAATTAGTTGAACAACATTGTAGGGAATGTTGAGCATTATATATATCAGTCATTGATTATAATGCATTGTCATGAAAACTGAATCCTTAGGAAATATTACACCTTGAACCCTCAACCAACTTAGATGTTAATTTCCTGTTTTCTTTCAAGGGGCATTTTCGCACCTCTTTGCCTTTATAGATCAACCACAATAGACATTTTCCAACTTCATCTAAAGTTTGGCATGACCCAACTATTTGTTTCCCTTTTATCCAAATAAACAGGGTAGTGTTAATGTTTTAACATGATATTGCATGCACTGTTTTAATTTACTATTTGTTGGGCATGAAGTTGTACCACACATGATCTTGTGATTTGACTTGAATCAAGGGAATGTGTGATTTGTGAGAAGACAATATCTACATGTTGATTCCAAACTCACTCAAGTTAATAAGTCATAATCATGGGACATTCCATATGAAACTGAAAAATCCCTTAATTCAAACAATTAAAAAATATATATGTACATATCAATGTTTTTGGCCCATTGCAGTAATTCACATATGAGATAATAGTTTGAAATAAAATTTTGTTACCATGTTTGGCCCTCACGATGAAATGCATCTGATTTTGATCCAAGCCTCATGAAAGCCATTTATGGATGTTGTTGTATGAAGACAAAAAGTCTGCAATTGAATAGCATGAGAGAAAGTAGGAATGAGAAGATCGGAAAAGATGTAAGATTTGAGAGCAAAGTGCAGTTTTTGCATTGTGCTTGTGATTACGGTCCAAAACCCAAACAGGTAGCGAGTCTAATGCTGATGATAACTGAAATAAGCGAAAGACATGGTTGTGCAATCATATATACACATATCATCACATCTCTCTCCCTTTTATCATTAATACAAACTTTTTGACATGTACTATAAAAAATCACATTATTATCTCTTTTAGAATTAACTTCTTTTAAGGGTAATAAAAATTTCAAAAGTACAAGTGAATGCCTATTTAACAGAAGAAATATAACATGAAGAACTTACTGATAACAAATGTTAATTGTTAGAGTAATCTTTATTGATATAATCATTGTCAAACAAAAAGTTAAATTACTTATATATGTTGCAAAAATATGTTAATAATATAAAATTAACATTTGTATCGGGCCATTAGAGATTTTTTGGTTCTCAGTAGGTGGACCCAAGACCTATTTCTATTGGGTCATTGGTGAGTTTTTGTTCTTAGTAGAGTAGGCTTTTAGACTTTGTATTATGGGTTGATAATTGTCATTATTATTGACTTTATTACGTTTGTTGTTATCTATTATTAGTATTTTCACTACAAAAATAATAAGTTTTAGTACAGGTTTTTTGACGGAGGTTTCAAAAACCTCAACAAGTTTATGGCAGTTTTAAGAAAAAATCGTAGTTAAATTTTTTTTTTTTAAATAATGTTTCGGCAGTTTGATAAGAAAAAAACCACAGTTAATGATTTTATTTAGTTATTTAAATCAATTTTCGAATGTTTTTTCAGCATACCGCCTATATTTTTCTCTTTTCGCGCCTTGTAACCCTAATTTTTTTCATGTCTTTTCGTTTTCAATCTTCGTCATGTACCAAAACCACCATGCTCCTCCTTTCTTCATTCTGTTTTTCATCCCTTTCCCCAACCTCAAGATTCCAATTCCAACACAGTATCATTGTCATCATCACCGTTCATCACATCATTGTTATGGCAACACTCGCTTCAGGAATCATGTTGAAGCTCCTGAATGGTCTGAACGCCGGTGTGAAACCGATGAGCGAGCACCGCAGCTCACTCTTGCTGGTTACCAAGATTGTCCCGGGGTGAGAGTCTTTGAGAGGGGAACATTGGAACAAACCCTAATCCTCTTCAATTTTCTTCTAATCTTCAAACTTGAATGAAAACCACCGTTGTTCTTCCCATTTTCTTTTCTCTTTTGCTTCAAAATTCTCAAACTTTAATTTCCCTTATAGAAGACCTCACGTCAAAAATATAAATGTCCTCTCTAGCTGCAACAACAAAAATCAAACTTGCAACAAGAATCTCCTCTTCTGCAATCTGAACCCAATTCACAATGTGCAGTCGTCTTCACAGGATGTCAAACCTTCAACGATCAATCAAGAAGCACCTTCTTTGTGCAGTTTCTGATCAAGCAGTGAGCGTGCAAGCTATCTCCCTTTGAATCTCTCTCAAAAAAGATCACCACCGTCTTCTTGGAAAATTCTTGGAGTTGTTAAAATAGAGAATTCAATCTGAAACAAGTAATGAAAATGTTTGAGCGTCAAAAGTCTTTGAACAATTCAAGTTTAGTCAATTTATAGTTTTTTGTCATTCAGATTGTTTCTCAGTCGAATACGCTACTAATTCAGTTGACTGTATTATTACAGTTATAACATACAGTCAACATAGTAGCTCTCAATCAACAACAAACAACACGTATGTAATACAGTTGACCAAGTCATCAATGCTTAACTAACTTTTAAAAAAATAGTCGTTGGAGCGTAGTAGCATAACAAAATTCCAAAACAGATTAAAAACACAGTTGAATGTTCATTGGACAAGGTCGACTGTCACATGAAAAAACACTTTGAAATTCATTTCAATTCAAAACGTCATAGAGCACTGATTCTCAAAATTTGTACAAAGGTTTTAGCATAGTCGAATCCAATACTAATGTAGTCAACTGTACTATAACTTTGTCACACAGTTATAAGTTCATAAAAGTGCTTGTGATTTTTCACTTTGCAAAATGTGTAGTAAAATATATTTGATAAAGCATTTCACATTGCACATAAGCATATAAGCATGTTACACAAATATATCAAACAATTAACATAAGAACATACAACACAGTACATCAAACATGTTCAGCAGTACAACATAAGAAAATGTAATGCAACAACATATGTATTGTTATTAAGCATAGTGTTGTCATCATCAAAAACTAGATTGATGTAGAGTTTGTTGATGAAGGTTGAAAAACAGTTATTTTCATATGTTAATTTGGACCAAATTACATCCTTTACTACTTGGAATGAGCTTAGAATCAAGCAAAACTCAATAAATGAGTCTGAAGAGAGTCAAAAGCTGTTTTTAGCGATTTTATGCTTGTTTTGCATTGTTTTGNAGCTAATTTGAGAAAAGTANAGAATGGAGTTGAANATACAGGTCGTTGACTCAAGAAAAGAGCAGAAAAATGAAGATTTGAAGAGTCGACNCACCGCCCGGCGGCACACTTAAACCGTCGGGTGGTCCAGGACGAGGAGAAGGCATGGGGATTGACGCTGAGCGGACCTGAGGGAAACCGCCCGGCGGTGGCGATTGCCGCCGGGCGGTAGGGCGATTTGTGGCAAACCGCCGGCGGCACACTTAAACTGCCCGGCGGTGGCTCGCTGGACTTGAGCCCAATTTTTGACGCGCTCCTCACCTATATATACCCCTATTGCGAAGTCAGAATCATTCTTTTGACAGGAGAGAACGACCAGACCTAATTTTGCTCTCTGGAGAGGATCTCTTGGATGCTTAGGCTCATTTTCATCTTTTCTAGGGTTTGTTCTTCCATTGTTCTTCCATTTTTCATCTAGTTTCACCATGTCTATGGTGAACTAAACCCTATTGTTGTTGGGGAAAACAATGTAATATTTTGATACTCTCTCTTATTGAAACTATTGGTTATTTATATGGTCTCCATATGTTTCGATTGATTATTGTTGGGTTATCATATGTGCTTAAGGCCTTTATCGTTCAACTCATTTGGTATATTGATGTTTGTCTTTATTGATATGGGGACGTATAGTAATGACATGAATTAGTGAGTAATCTCTTGATTGTGCAATACCACCTAGGGATAGGGGTAGGACGATCATTTGCGCTAACTTCTGTTTATAATGCGGTATTAATTACTAGGGGAGGCTAGGGATAGCAAGCCGGTAGTTAATATTAGGCCCTTTTCGCCGAGGGGTCGGGTTAAGGGGAGGCTAAGAAAGTCGCATAACAATTGAATCAATCAACTAATATTCAAGGGTAGTATGTAAGAGAGACTGGAATAGATGAAATTGTTAGTACCCAACAACATCCATTCATCCATTGTTTTCGTTTGTCAATTGAATCATCTTTATTTTGCATGTTAATATTTTTGTTCAAAAATCCAATTTATTAATTTTTATTTCTCAAGTTTTATTATTTTAATTCAAGCGAACGAGGAAGCCATACGAGTCTCTTGGGAAAACGATACTTGGTCTTACCATTTATATTACTTGAACGATTTGGTACACTTGCCAATTTGTCAACAAGTTTTTGGCGCCGTTGTCGGGGACTCGAGGTTTATTTTTCTAATAGTGTGGATTGATTGAATTTGACTTGATTTTATGTTTATTTTTTATTTTTTTTCTAATAAATGTTTTCTAGGGTTTTGTGCCTAACGTTTGCAGAATGCAGTTTAAAGAAGAACTTGATAATATGGGCACTCAATTCTACCAAAATGATTGTAACCACTGTGGGGATCTTTATTCAAATATATATCGGAACCACTTAGGGGATCAGTCCTCCTCACGAAAAGAAACATTAGGAGAAGCCAAAGAACGTTTACAGCAGGAATTATTCTCTGTACCAGAAGAAACGTTGGGGGAAATCCAAAAATTCTTGCGGCAGTACGTAGTCTTTGGACCAAAAGAAACGTTGGGGGAAGCCCAACAATGTTTACAACAAAAACAATCTCATGTACACAAAGAAACATTGGGAAAAGCACAAGCACGTTTATTGCAGGAACAACACTCTCATGCCCTGAAGGCTTTGGGTATTATTAGGGATAACACTGAAGTTAATCCTGAAGAAGAATATCAAGCCACCATCTCTAAAAATGATAAGGTTGTCAAGGAAGAAAAGATAGAGGAAGAAGAGATAGAGAGAGATTTAAAAGAAGAAGAAACAGAAGAGTTGGTTGAGGAAGATAAAGATGATGAGGGAGAAAAAACAGTGGTTAAGAAAAAAGAAAAAAAGAAAAAATATTCAAAAAAAAAGAAAAAAAAAAGAAAAGAGAAAATAGGAAAGTTGAGGAAAGAGAAGAAAAGGAAGAGAGGTAAAAAGAAAAGATCTTGTGAAAAACCCCTGCCTCATAAAAAGAAATATCATAGGAAGGAAAATAAATTTTTGAGCTTTATGGAGATCTTCAAGAAANTGGAGATTAAAGTTCCTATGATTGAAACATGGAAACAGGTGCTTGGTGTTCTTAATTTTATGAAGAAATTCAGCAGGAAGAAGAAAAAGAAAAGAATATCAAGAAAGAGGAGTATCAACCCCTACTGATGGGTGTTTGATTTTATTTTATTTGATTTTATTTTATTTGATTTTATTTGATTTAATTTGATTTTATTTTATTTGATGTGATTTGATTATATTTTATTTGATTTTATTTTATTTCATTTGATTTGATTTGATTTGATTTTATTTGATTTGATTTTATTTTATTTGATTTTATCTTATTTGATTTGATTTTATTTTATGTCACTTTATTTTATTTTATTTTATTTTATTTTTATTTTTTATTTTATTTTATTTTATTTTTGGGTTATGCACTGCTTCTGATGGCGGTAATGATAGCATCTACTGAGGGATGCTAGAAAATTTTTGAATCCACTAAAGGATTCCAAGAAGGCACACCTACTGATGGGTGATGGGAGGTATTGCACTTACTGACTAGGAGGCAACCTAGATTTCTTCTTACACTTTTGCATTTTAAATTCCTAGAATAGGTTGAATTTGAAATTTGGTGTGTACTCTTGGCTTTAATTCTTGTTCTGAAAATGTTTGACTGACCGATATGCATGATGGAGCTATTTGATGATTATTTGATGTGGATGAGAATTGAGTTACAATGCATGTTAATATGCTGTGAAATAGATGTGTGATGAATTATGATTGTGGTCATGATGCTAGGCAAAGTGTATGAATGAATTTTGTGTGAGAAAGCATGTGTGTGAGATTTTGAGCTCCAGAGTTTTTATTGTTGTATGTATTGTTCACAGGAAAACATGGATGATATTGCCTTAATCTTGATAATCAATTGACATATGATCAAGGCCATTTTTGAAAACCCTTCTCTAGCCAAATTTTCACCCAAAGTGCTTGAAAATATTTTACCCTTTTTGAACCTTAGCCTTAAACAGTATGTGAATCCTTGTCTTGTAAATCTTTACCTTGAGTTGGGATGAACTTAATCGTATGCAATGAAAAGGTTGAAGTTTGGGGTTGTACGGGGGAAAATTGAAAAAGCAAGAAAAAGGCATTGAGCTCAATTGTTGTGAAAAGAGAAAAATTCATGAGAAAAAGAAAAGAAAAGAAGAAAAGCATGAAGACGAGCTCAATGAAAAAGAAAAGAAAAGGGAAGAAGTTGGGAATGAGAGATATTGGTGAGAGAGTTGTGCTTAAATGTTGAATATTTTGTTAGCTCTCTTGACACAAGGATTTTGCATTCTAGAAAAACCAATGCTTTCTTGTTTGCCCAACCTTATTACAAGCCTTGGAAAAGTCCTTTTGATGGCATTTGCATGTAAAGATGTTGATTGTTTGAGATGAATGGCAATTTTGTTTCATGCGACTTGTGAATAATTGAGAGTTGGAATGTCACCTTAAACACTTGAGTGATTGAGTGAAACACTTGCTTGGTATAATTTGTTAATTTTCATGAGTACATTTTTGCTTAGTGGATTGATCATTCATAGTGTCTAACATCTATTGTGCAATCTCTGGGTTGAAAGCATGCATGCATCTTATTTTGAATTTCACTAAGGATATTGAATTGAGTGGTTTTGTCATGTACCTTGGGATTGTTGAGGCATTGGATGAAACAATATTGAATTGAGTTGTTTTGTGTGTTGTTTTGTTTTGCTTGAGGACAAGCAAAATTCTAAGTTTGGGGTGTTGATGAAGGTTGAAAAACAGTTATTTTCATATGTCAATTTGGACCAAATTACACCCTTTACTACTCGGAATGAGCTTAGAATCAAGCAAAACTCAATAAATGAGTCTGAAGAGAGTCAAAAGCTGTTTTTAGCAATTTTATGCTTGTTTTGCATTGTTTTGAAGCTAATTGGAGAAAAAGTAGAGAATGAAGTTGAAGATACAAGTCGTTGACTCAAGAAAAGAGCAGAAAAATGAAGATTCGAAGAGTCGACGCACCGCCCGACGGCACACTTAAACTGCCGGGCGGTCCAGGACGAGGAGAAGGCATGGCGATTGACGCGGGGCGGACCTAAGGGAAACCGCCCGACGGTGGCGATTGCCGCCGGGCGGTAGGGCGATTTGTGGCAAACCGCCGGGCGACACACTTAAACCGCCCGGCGGTGGCTCGCTGGACTTGGGCCCAATTTTTGACGCGCTCTTCACCTATATATACCCCTATTGCGAAGTCAGAATCATTCTTTTGACAGGGGAGAACGACCAGACCTAATTTTGCTCTCTGGAGAGGATCTCTTGGATGCTTAGGCGCCTTTTCTCCTTTTCTAGGGTTTGCTCTTCCATTCTTCTTCCATTTTTCATCTAGTTTCACCATGTCTATGGTGAACTAAACACTATTGTTGTTGGGGAAAACAATGTAATCTTTTGAT
>NW_014543804.1:218597-225080 GCF_000741045.1 Vigna radiata var. radiata | reverse complement strand
GTGAGTAATCTCTTGATTTTGCAATACCACCTAGGGATAGGGGTAGCATGATCAATTGCGCTAACTTCTGTTTATAATGTGGTATTAATTACTAGAGGAGGCTAGGGATAGCAAGCCGATAGTTAATATTAGGCCCTTTTCGCCGAGGGATCGGGTTAAGGGGAGGCTAAGAAAGTCGCATAACAATTGAATCAATCAACTAATATTCAAGGGTAGTATGTAAGAGAGAGTGNAATAGATGAAATTGTTAGTACCCAACATCATCCATTCATCCATTGTTTTTGTTTGTCAATTGAATCGACTTTATTTTGCATGTTAACTTTTTATTCTCAAATCCAATTTATTAATTTTTATTTCTCAAGTATTATTATTTTAATTCACACAAACGAGGAAGCCATACGAGTCTCTTGGGAAAACGATACTTGGTCTTACCATTTATATTACTTGTACAATTTGGTACACTTGCCAATTTGTCAACATTTGTGTTGTCAACAACCTCCCCCTTTTTTGATGATGCACAACCATGAAAAAGTTGTCAACATTTGTGTTGTCCACATTTGTTAACATCTTTTATGCTTGTCGACGTTAAAGTACGTCCTGTAGAATAGAACTTGACGTCCAAATATTTGAATAAATATTTATTTTTAAAGAAAGATTTCTCGTCATATCGTCAGGGAAACTGATGTAACATTGACGTTGGCGTTGAGGAATGATGACGTCATATTCACGTTGAAGAGAAAATTTGACGTTCATTTTTTAATAAATATTTATATTTAAAGGACTATTTGACGTCTGTTTTAAGGTGATTGATGTAAGGTCGACGTCGAACATGTTTACAGTCGACGTTAATATCGCTGAGCCATAAAGATCCTCACCCAGCGTTTTATTCTTATCGTTATCCACTGCATTATATCAACGTCACTCGTCATCGTGATGGACATTAAGATATATATATTAACATCAGATAGTTTATAAATTGACGTTACATTCAATGGTTTTTTATTAAATTTCATTTGTTTTAGCTCATTTAACCAAACCTGAAATACGGAAACCAATTTTCCAATTCCTAAATGCACAGAATTAAATAATTTAAACCATGTTATCATCAATTCCAATTAAATAGTAAAAGTAAAAGACGTTAATGCTATCATCAAAACTTAAAAGAACCCACTTTTCCATTCATCTATTCACATTATTCATCTATTCTCAGTATTCATCCATTCTCAATAATCTATTCACAGTATACATGTATTCACAGTTAAAAAGCTGCACAAGTAAGCAAATGATACTATCATGAAAGGAAAAACCTAAAACTATAGGTATTTAAAATGTTTATTCAAATATCCTGCCCATGCCTCTCTTATTGTCTTTATTAGTGCATTGGGCAATGTAAAAGTAGTGTTGAATTGCTGCAAAATCAAGGAAGGAAACTTTGTAATTATATTCATTTTAATGTCAAAAATATAGGCGAAAGTGCCAAAGGGGTAGGTGAATGTGGTTTTCTCTTGATCCTCAGGCGCAATGTTTATTTGAAAGTAACCAGAAAAACCATCAAGAAAGCAATAGTGAGACTTACCTGCCAGGCGCTCCAGCATCTGATCAATGAATGGCAGGGGGAAATGATCTTTCCTGGTCGCTTGATTNAGCCTCCTATAGTCAATGCAGACTCTCCAGCTGTTCTGCACTCTTGTGGGAATCAGCTCATCCCTCTCATTTTTCCCAACAGTGAGGCCAGTCTTCTTGGGCACAACATGGATGGGACTCACCCACTGACTGTCTAAAATAGGATAGATGATCCCAACTTGCAAAAGCTTGGTCACCTCCTTCTTGATGACGTCCAAGATCAAGGAGTTTTTCCTTCTCTGCAGCTATCTCACTGGTTTTTCCCCATCTTCCAATAATCCTATGCATGCATGTGGATGGGCTAATACCAAGGATGTCCACCAAACTCCAACCTATGGCTTTCTTATGCGCCCTCAACACTCCAAGCAACCTCTCCTCTTGAACAGAATCAAGGGAGGTAGAAATGATCACAGGTTTCTTCCCATCATCTTACAAGTACACATACTTGAGGTTATCTGGGAGCTATTTCAGCTCAAGAGTGGGTTCCTGCAAGTTAGATTCAAGTGTACTTCCTGCAACGTGGTTAAAGCATTCTGACTCTAAAGAATGTACAGGTAAAAGCAGAAAACCCATCTCATCACAATCCAGATCAATATCCATCATAGGTATATCAACAACATCATCAATATCATCCAATTCATCAAAAACACGCGCATCATCTATACTCTGGACATCGTCAATACCCTAGACATCACAGTTTTCATCCATATCACCATCAAATTCAACAACATTTCCAATTCCTAATTAAAACCCAGATGCTATGCATGAATGTACAGAAGATAGAAAAAAATGTTTCTTCTCATGCATAGAACGAAAATCATCAACAATGAACTCATCCACAATGTCATCCAATGTATCAATTCTAAACACAGAATGGTCCTCAGTTGGAAATTTCATGGCATCAAAGATATTAAAAAACAATATCAGCAAATTCCATAAACAATGTCCCAACATACACATCAATCTTGGTACGAGCAGTTTTCAAAAATGGCCTGCCTAGAATAATGGGGCGGATCCATGAGAGAAACCGTCCTCCATCTCCAAAACATAGAAATCAGCAGGAAATATCAATTCACCTACCCTAACCAAGACATCCTCTATGTAACCTGTCGGGTGGGTAACACTCCTATTGGCCAATTGAATGACCACACTCGTGGTTTGCAAAGGACCAAGAGACAAAGATGTATATATTGACAAAGGCATGACATTAATGTAAGCACCTAAATCAAGCATCGCATTCTCAAATTTATTGTTTCCAATCACACAAGGAATGCAAAATATACCTGGGTCCTTGCACTTTTCAGGGATGTGCGGGACTGACTTACCAATAAGCGCAGATACATTCCTTTCCATGTTAATCCTCTCATTGCCCTTCATCTTCCTCTTGTGTGTGCACAGCTCCTTCAAGAATTTGGCATACTTCGGTATCTGCTTGATGGCATCGAGTAGAGGTTTGTTCACCTCTACCTTCCTAAAGGTCTCCAGAATTTCCCTATCCACCTCTTCCACATTTTTGCAAGGAAGTGCCCGTGAAGGGAATGGAAGAGGGCTCTGAAGGCACAACAATCTGCTTCCCTGATTTGAGGGTTATGGCACTCACATTCCTTGCATTCTGCACAGTCTGGGATGGTAACTTATCATAATTCTGAGACTGCGCCTGGTTTATCTGAGTAGCCATCTGACCCATCTGGTTAGTGGGACTTTGTGTGGAAGCTCTAGTGTCGTGCTGAAACTGCAGGTTTTGCATAGTCATCTGTCTCACTAACTCTTCCAATGAAGGCTCAGAAGAAGTGGAAGGTTGGGCAGGGGCCTGCTGCTGCTGTTGCTATTGCCTCTGGTATTGTTGCATAGGTGGAGGCATATATCTATTAGGTGCTCCAACATTCTGGAAAGGTGGCGCCTGCTGCTGATGCTGTGGTGCATTGTTCCATCTAAGATTAGGGTGATTCCTCCACCCTGGGTTGTACCTATTGCTGGACAAGTAATGATTTTGCTGTTGTGGCTGCCTGTTGTTATATATGTTAGTAGCATAAGCTTGAGGCGCATCAGAGGCAGTTGAGTGCTGCAAAGAAGGACATGCATCTATATAGTGGTCACTGGAAGGACAAATAGCACATAGTTGTGCAACAGATGCAGATGGAGCTGCAGATCTCTGGTTGGTAGTCAACTATGTCACCAACTTCGCAAGAGAGTTAATCTTGCCTTCCAACTTGCTTTCAACAGCTGATAAAGACTGGGCAACAACATCATGTACGCCCCTCACCACAATGGCATCATTCCTGGCGCTAAACTGCTGGGAGTTGGAAGCCATCTTCTAAATCAATTGCCTGGCCTCAACAGGTGTGGTGTCTCCAAGAGCTCCACCACTGGCAGCATCTCCCCGATCCATGTTGTTCAAACCCTCATAGAAATACTGAATAAGGAGTTGTTCAGGTATCTGATGGTGGGGACAGCTTGCACAAAGTGTCTTGAATCTCTCCCAATACTCATATAAGCTCTCTCCACCAAGCTCCGTAATCCTAGTTATGTCTTTTCTGATAGCTGTGGTCCGGGATGCTGGGAAAAATTTCTCCAAGAATAGCCTCTTCGGATCATCCCAGCTAGTGACGGATCTAGGTCCACCACTGAATGAGGGAATGCCTTCAAGAAGATGTGCTCTTCAGGAACATCATGCGGTTTCATGGTGGAACAGACAATGTGGAATTCCTTCAAATGCTTATGTGGACTCTCACCTGCAAGGCCAAGAAACTTGGGCAGCAAATGGATCAGTCTAGTCTTGAGAACAAATGGAACGTCCTCTTTAGGATATTGGATGCACAAGCTTTCAATATCGAAATCAAGTGCAGCCATCTCCCTAAAAGTTCTCTCACGAGGTGGAGGTTGTGCCATATTGTTCTCAGTATGAAAAATAACAGAATCAGAATCAGAGTCAAGTGCAGATGCAACAAATGCAGTGGATGCAATATGCACAAAGTACTCAGCAATGGGATGCACAATATCTAATGGAACAGACTCAAAAATAGACTCTAAAGACAAATTCCTAGAATGCCTAACTAACCTATGAAACGTCCTATCAATCTCAGGATCAAAGGGTGGTATAAATCCAGGATTTCCTCTAGTCATGCACTAACTCACAACACCCTATAATCATGAAACAATAGCACAAAAATTTCAAACCACAGAAAACAACAGAAGATAACAAAACGACACTATCACAAACACTACACAACACAAGTCACACAACATAGACACAAGACTCAAAACTGAACTGTTGGTCCCCGGCAACGGCGCCAAAATTTGATGAGCTATCGCAACCCATACAAATTTGATTGCATATGAGAAATGCAGTATAGCTAGGAATGACCCCTAGGTCGTCTCCCAAAGACCAATTTTGTGGTTCGAGAATCAAGTCTAACACGAAGGGGGGGGGGTTGAAAGGGTTTTGCAAAAAACTAAAGAACTCAATATAAACTCAGATGCAAACAAAACTAATTTAACCTAGCATGGTAATTAAACTAACACTATTAAAAACCTTAGACAACATTCAAACATCAAACACTGTTACAAACTGATTAACAAATACAATTAAAAATAATTAAATGCAACACTAACTCAAACACATAAACTCAACCTAGTAACTAAATTAATTAAAAACCAAGGAAACCAACAAGCCTAATTTAAACCTTTCCATCACTTCTCCATGCAGCAATTTCGGAATCAACACACCAAGGCACAAAAAAACCGAACCTACCAAGTGAATTCTACAAAAAATGCTTCAAAGACCAATGTGCAAATGGAAGATACCTTAGGTGCTCCTACCAATGTGCCAAGTAAGCTAAACCAAATGAAAACAAACTCCAAAAACACTTCATTCCTCATGCAATTCACGGCAGCAAAGCCAACATCCACCATGGAAATGCAAAGACGAGCTCCAAAGCTCAAGCTCCAAGCATCAAGAACAAGGAAATGGAAGTAGAAATGAATAGTTTTTCACCACCAATAAGCTAAGTGATGAAGGTTGAAAAACAGTTATTTTCATATGTCATTTTAGACCAAATTACACCCTTTACTACTTGGAATGAGCTTAGAATAAAGGAAAACTCAATAAATGAGTCTGAAGAGAGTCAAAAGTTGTTTTTAGCGATATTATGCTTATTTTGCATTGTTTTGTAGCATTTTTAAGAAAATGAAGAATGGAGTTGAAGATAAAGGTCGTAGACTCAAGAAAAGAGAAGAAAATTGAAGATTTGAAGAGTCGACGCACTGCCCGGTGGCAAATTCCACCACCGGGCGGTCTAGGGCGGGGAGGAGGCACCTGGCGTTGGCGTTGGGCGGTTTTGCGATTTGAGGGAAACCGCCGGGCGGTAGTGCGATTTGTGGGAAACCATCGGGCGCCACACTTTTTCCACCGGGTGGTTGTCTGCTGGGCTTTGGCCTGTTTTCTGTTGCGCTCCTCACCTATAAATAGCCCTATTGCGAGTTTAGATGGATTCTTTTGAGAGAAGGGGGTGGTGAGACCTAATTTCACTCTCTGGAGAGGATCTCTTGGATGCTTAGGCTCCTTTTCATCTTTTCTAGGGTTTGCTTTTTCATTCTTCATCAATTTTTCATCTAGATTCATCATGAAGATGGTGAACCAAACCCTATTGTTGTTGGGGGAAACAATGTAATCTTTTGATACTCTCTTTTATTGAAACTCCTAATTATTTATATGGTTTCTATATGTTTTGATTGTTAATTGTTGGGTTCTCATTTGTGCTTAATGCTTTTATCGTTTAACTCATTCGATAACTGATGTTTGTCTTTATTGATACGGGGACGTACAGTAATGTCATGAACTGGTGAGTAATTCCTTGATTA
>NW_014543804.1:214738-218402 GCF_000741045.1 Vigna radiata var. radiata | reverse complement strand
CAGTAATTAGTATTAGGCTCTTTTCACCGAGGGATCGGGTTAAGGGTAGGCTAAGAAAGTTGCATGACAAATAATTAATCAAGCTAATAATTCAANAGGAGTAAATAAGAGAGAGCGGATAAGATAAATTTGTAAACCCCCAACAACTCCATTCATCCATTGTTTTCTTCTTGTCATTTGAATCAATCTCTTTTACATGTTCATATTTTATTTTAATACTCAATCAATAAATTTTTATTTTCATGTCTTACGATTTGAATTCACGCGAACGATAAGGCCTTTCGAGTCTCTTGGGAAAACGATACTTGGACTTACCATTTATTATTACTTGATACGATTTGGTATGCTTGCCCGTTAACAAGTTTTTGGCGCCGTTGCCGGGGACTCGAGGTTTACTTTTCCCAATGTTGCACTTTCCTCATCCTTTCTTTTTGATTGAATCACAATTTGTAATAGTTTTTTTTTTTTATTGGGTTGTAAAGGGCCATTTCAAGCAAGTGAAGTGGAAGATCTCTTAAGTGTTCTTCCCTCATTTGTTAACTTGACTAAAAAGTCTCACCACCAAAAATTGGTTGACGGTGAGTGTGTCTTAGATCCAAAGTCTAAGCCTCACATAGGAGACCTCACCTTTACATTTCCATTTTCTTTAAGTTTCTTTCAAATTACAATTTGTCTTAATTTTCGTTTAGGAATCTCTTTTAGAGTCCTAATTCTTTACTTTGCTTTTGAGTTTTCTTTTGTGATCTTAGAAGTAATCTTGGAGTAACAACCACTAAGTAAGTAGCCTAGAACACTTTTGGCAAGGAAAAGGCTTGGTACTTAAGCAACCCTAGTGGTTCACCTCCCTTACCTGGAATTTGTTCTTGGGTGAAATCTAAGTAAGTTGTAACATAAGAAAACTTTTAGAATCACAAAATGTCAAAGCATCAATCTCTAAGAGTTAGTGATTCTGAGGAACAAGTTACTCTCAAAGATATTTCAAAACAACTTAGAGAGCTAACTCAATGGAGAATTGACACTGAAAGAAAGATGGATTATGCTCAACAAGATAGGGAAAGGCAAATCACCATAATTCAAGATGAGTTGAGAGTCATGAGAGATGAGCAAGGGAGAATGAGGGGAAGTAGGAGTGGAGATTCTCACCATGAGATAGAGAATTTTAGAATGGGAGATTATGATGGGGACTATTCTTCTTTTAGAAGACATAGGAGGGAAATTCAAGAACCTCCTCCCCCTAGAGAAGTCAATGTAAACTTGGCTCATTTTCATGGAAAAGATGATGTTGAAGCCTTTCTAGATTGGGAAATGAAGGTGGAGCAACTTTTTGCTTGCCACCAAGTAAGTGAAGAAAGAAAGGTTCCTCTAGCTACCCTTAGTTTTCAAGGGTATGCCATGTATTGGTGAACTGCCATAGTAGAAGAAAGAAGGCATCACCAAAATCCTCCAATAAGATATTGGAATGACTTGATCACTGCCCTTAGAAGGAGACATATTCCTTCCTACTATCATAGGGAGCTTATGGACAAGCTCCAAATACTCCAACAAAATTCTATGTCTGTAGAACAATATAGACAAAAGGTGGAGTTGTATATGATAAGGGCAAGGATAGAAGAAACAGATGAACTCACAATGGCTAGATTTTTGAGTGGGCTCAATTATGAAATTCGAGATAAGGTTGAACTATTACCTTATATAGATTTGGATAGTCTTGTCCAAATGTGTATCAAGGTAGAACAACAAAATTTGAGAAAATCCTCTCACAAGAGAGCTCAAGTTCCACCTTTTGAAAAGAGGAGTTTTAAAGAAAAAGAGCCATTTAAACCTCTAGCCAAAATTGTTGAGAAACCCAAACAAGAGTCCTTTTCCCACTATAGAACAAGTGAAATCAAATGTTTCAAGTGTCTAGGAAGGGGTCATGTAGCTGCTCAATGTCCTACTAAAAGAAACATTATTTTAAGAGGAAAGGACATTTATAGTAGTGAAAGTGACACCCCTACTAGTGAAAGTGAGGGCGAGACAGAAAAAGAAGAGGAAGTATATGCTGATGATGGTCAACTTCTCATGGTGAGAAGGGTGCTTATTAGTCAACCAAGTCTTGAACATCTATCACAAAGAGAGAACATCTTTCATACAAGATGTAAAGTTCAAGAAAATCATTGTTCTCTCATTGTTGATAGTGGTTCTTGTTGCAATTGTTGTAGTACAAGATTGGTTGAGAAGTTGAATCTTGCTGTAATACCCCATCCTAAACCTTACAAACTTCATTGGCTAAATGAAGATGGGGATATCACAGTCAAGACTCAAGTCAAGTTGGCTTTTTCCATAAGGAACTTCAAAGATGAAGTTTTTTGTGATATAGTTCCCATGGAAGCTTGCCATGTGTTATTGGGAAGACCATGGCAATTTGATCATAATATTATACACCATGGTCTAACTAATACCATCACAGTGCATAAAAAGGATAAGAATTTTGTGCTTCATCCTTTGACTCCTGCCCTCAAGATCAAGCACAAATGAAGTCCACAAGGGATCAAGAAAAGGAACAAAAGAGAAAAAAAGGATCAAAACAAAAGATAGAGGGTTGTGAGTCTAGTGTTCCTTCCAAGGTTACTCAACATGAAGTCCTTTTAAACAAAAAGACTTTAATCAATACACTTTAAGTTGAGCAACCTTCATACCTCCTTCTTTGTCAAGGAACACTCACATGCACATCTAGTGATTCTAAGACTTCTACTCTATCTCTTCCAATACAAAAACTTTTGAAGGAATTTGATGATCTATTGCCCAAAGAAATTCCAATTGGGCTTCTACCTATAAGAGGAATAGAACATCAAATTGATTTCATTCCAGAGGCAACTCTTCCTAATAGGCCTGCCTATAGGACTAATCCCCAAGAAACAAAAGAGATTGAGTCACAAGTTCAAGAGTTGCTAGATAAGGGCTTGGTTCAAAAGAGTCTAAGTCCATGTGTTGTACCTGTGTTGTTGGTACCAAAGAAGGATGGAAAGTGGCTCATGTGTTGTGATTGTAGGGCTATCAACAACATCACAATAAAGTACAAACATCCCATCCCTAGACTTGATGAGCTATCAACAATCATGTGTTGTGATTGTAGGGCTATCAACAATCATGTGTTGTGATTGTGGGGCTCAAATTTTCTCAAAAATAGATCTTAAGAGCGGATATCATCAAATTCGAATTAAAGAAGGAGATGAATGGAAAATTGTTTTTAAGACTAAGTTTGGATTATATGAGTGGCTAGTAATGCCTTTTGGTCTTACAAATGCTCCAAGTACATTCATGAGACTTATGAATCATGTTCTAAGAGATTGCATTGGGAAGTTTGTAGTTGTTTATTTTGATGACATTTTGGTCTATAGTCAAGATTTTCACAGCCATGAAAAACAATTGAGAGTTGTTTTAACAATTCTTAGAACTAACAAATTGTTTGCAAATCTTGACAAATGCACTTTTTATGTTGATAGTGTCATTTTTCTAGGCTTTGTGGTCAATAAAAAAGGGGTTCATGTTGACCCTGAAAAAATAAAGGCTATCCAAGATTGGCCTCCTCCAAAGAATGTAGGAGAAGTTAGGAGTTTTCATGGATTGGCAAGCTTTTATAGAAGATTTGTACCTAACTTCTCTAGTCTAGCCTCACCTCTCA
>NW_014543804.1:212093-213438 GCF_000741045.1 Vigna radiata var. radiata | reverse complement strand
CTTGGGATGAGTACCTTCCTCATGTAGAGTTTGCTTACAATAGAGTAGTTCATGGAACTACTAAAATTTCTCCTTTTGAAGTTGTCTATGGTTTCAACCCTTTAACACCTATGGATTTAATACCTCTTCCAACTTCTTTTGATTTTGTTCATCAAGAAGGGGTATCTAAATCTAAGTTTATCAAAGAATGACATCAAAGGGTTCGTGATCAAATTCAACAACAAAATGAGAAATATGCCAAAAAGCATAATAAAGGAAAAAAAGAGGTGATCTTCAATGAAGGTGATCTAGTTTGGATACATCTTAGAAAGGAAAGGTTTCCTCAACTAAGAAAATCCAAACTCAATCCTCGAGGAGATGGACCTTTTAGAGTGATACGGCGGATAAATAACAATGCGTATTAGATAGATCTTCCGCCATCCTATGGAGTCCATTCTACCTTTAATGTATCTGATCTTAAACCTTTTGCATGTTATGATTCCGATGAAGATGATGTTCCTATGGATTTGAGGTCAAATCCTTCTCAAGCGGGAGGAGATGATACACGAAGGGATGACATGGTGATACATCAAGGTCCTATGACTCGAGGAATGATCAAGAAAATACAACAAGAGTACTTGCCAAAAGGTTCAGTACTTTTTGCTATCTATGGATGGAAAATTGGAGATCAAGGAGATGCTACAAAGCTGCCAAAACATGGAGAGGGGTAAAAAAGACCTTTATACACATGCAGGGGTGAGATTAGCTTGATAGGGGGTGCACCGGGAACTTTCTTATATTAGAAATAGAAATAAACATGTAATACATGTAGTTTCAAGAAGCTTAGCACATTTAGCACATGTTTAGAAATGTGGAAACCTGATCCATCTTGGATGAGCACGTTTTCATCACTGGCCCAAAGGATGAGGAGTCTATAAAACTCACCTTGGTTGCACCATGTATTCACTTTTGGTATATTGAGAGAATTGAAATGCTGAGCACATTGCTTCCAGCTCTTTCATCACCGAGAGTCATCTTTCCTTGTGCTTCCTCTACTTTATCCTCTAGCTTCCTTCCAATGGTGAGGGCTGTCTGAGCTAGATCCATTCATCCAAAGCACTTCAATCATTCACCGAAACATCACAACCTTCCTTCGCTGCACACTCCATTCCTCTTTGTCATCAACTGCTGCTGCTGTTATTTCTCTTGAAGGCTCACAGATCTGGAATATCTCCCAAGGATGGAGGTATCACTTAGGCTCCTTTTCATCTTTTCTAGGGTTTGCTCTTCCATTCTTCCTCCATTTTTCATCTAGTTTCACCATGTCTATGGTGAACTAAACCCTATTGTTGTTGGGGGAAACAAT
>NW_014543804.1:206752-208592 GCF_000741045.1 Vigna radiata var. radiata | reverse complement strand
AGGACGATCAATTGCGCTAACTTCTGTTTATAATGCGGTATTAATTGCTAGGAGAGGCTAGGGATAGCAAGCCAATAGTTAATATTAGGCTCTTTTCGCCGAGGGATCGGGTTAAGGGGAGGCTAAGAAAGTCGAATAAAAATTAATTAATCAAACTAATATTCAAGAGGAGTAGATAAGAGAGAGCGAATTAGATGAAATTGTAAACCCCCAACAACATCCATTCATCCATTGTTTTCTTTTGTCAATTGAATCAACTTTATTTTGCATGTTAATATTTTTGTTCTCAAATCCAATTTATTAATTTTTATTTTTAAGTCTTATTATTTTAATTCACGTGAACGAGAAAGCCTTTCAAGTCTCTTAGGAAAACGATACTTGGTCTTACCATTTATATTACTTGTACGATTTGGTACACTTGCCAATTTGTCAACAGTATTATTAGGGTCAATACTGAAGTTAACCCTAAAGAAGAATGTCAAGCCACTGTCTTTGAGGATGACAATGGTATTGATGAAGGGAAGATAGAGGAAGATGAGATAACAAAGGTATTGAAGTCTCTGGGCATTATTAGGAATAATACTGAGGTTAACCCTAAAGAAGAATATCAAGCCATTATCTCTAAAAATGATAAGGTTGTCGAGGAGGAAAAGATAGAAGAAGAATAGATAGAGATATATGAGGAGAAAATAAAGGAAGAAAAGAAAGGAAATAAAAACGGAAAAAGTTGTTGCTGCGGAAAAGATAGAGGAGATAGAAATAGAAAAGTTGAGTAAGAGTAAAAAGGATGTTGAGAAAGGAAAAGCAGTGGTTGAAAGAAAAGAAAAAAAGAAAAAAAATGTGAAAATAAAGAAAGAAAAGAAAAAGAAAAAGAGAAAGCTAAGGGAGGAGAAAATTAAGAAAAAGAGGAAGAGAGGAAAGAAGAAAAGATCATATGAGAAACCCCTTCCTCATAAAAAGAAATATCATAGGAAGAAAAATAAATTTATATGCTTCATGGAGATCTCCAAGAAATTGGAGATCAAAGTTCCTATGATGGAGACATGGAAACAGGTGCTTGGTGTTATCAACTTTCTGAAGAGATTCAAGAGGAAGAAGAAAACAAAAGAACATCAAGCAAAGGGGAGTATCAACACTTATTGATGGGTGTTTGAACTCCACCGGGTCAAGCTAGTGATGTTAAAGAAGCGCTATTGGGAGGCAACCCAGGTTTTATTTCTTTCTTTTACTTTTTCATTTTAAATTCCTAGAATAGGTTGAATTTTAATTTCAGTGCGTATGCTTGGCCTAAATACTTTTCTGAAGATGTTTGACTGACTGATGTACATGATGAGACTATTTGATGATGATTTGATGTGAATGATAATTGAGTTGTGTTGTGTGTGAATATCCAATGAAATAGATGTATGATGAATTATGATTGTGGTTATGATGCTAAGCAAGGTGTATGAATGGATTGTGTGAAAAAGCATGTGTGTGAGATTTTGAGCTCCAGAGTTTTTATTGTTGTATGCATTGTTCACAAGAAAACATAAATGATATTGCCTTAATCTTGATGATTGATTGAATTGCATGTGAATGTCATATGATCAAGGCCATTTTCAAGAACCCTTCTCTAGCCAAATTTTCACCCAAAGTGCTTGAAAATATGATACCGTTTTTGAACCTTAGCCTTAAACAAAATGTGAACCCTTGTCGTGAAATTCTTTACCTTGAGTTGGGATGAGCTTAACTGGATGCGATGAAAAGGTTCAAGTTTGGGGTTGTGTTGGGGAAAATTGAAAAGCAATTGTGAAGCATTGAGCTCAAATGTTGTGAAAAGAAAAAGTCATGAGAAAAA
>NW_014543804.1:202511-204664 GCF_000741045.1 Vigna radiata var. radiata | reverse complement strand
TTGTAAACCCCCAACAACTCCATTCATCCATTGTTTTCTTCTTGTTATTTGAATCAATCTCTTTTACATGTTCATATTTTATTTTAATACTCAATTAATTAATTTTTATTTTCAAGTTTTACGATTTTAATTCACGCGAACGATAAGGCCTTTCGAGTCTCTTGGGAAAACGATATTTGGACTTACCATTTATTATTACTTGATTCGATTTGGTACGCTTGCCAGTGGCTTAACACCTACCATCATGGATACTAATAACTATTTTAGAAGTTTTCATGAAATGTCTTCCCAGAATCAATGGAATCCTTTCATCCTTCTCCATATCCATGACTAGAATGTCAACCAAGAACTCCAGCTACTCAACACGAACCATCACATCCTCTACCATACCAAGTGGCTTCTTAGTAGAACCATCTGCTACCATCACAAAAAGATTAGATGGTTTTAATACTAGCCCTCCAATTTTCTTCAAATAACACAGAGGCATCATTTTAATATTAGATCCAGAATCTAGCAAAGCTCTTCCTATATCCACATCATTAATAACACATGGAAGAGTCAAACTCCCTGGATCCTTCATCTTGGGCAGATGCTTTCTCTTTTTAGGTCGGATATTGTCAACACCCAATTTCGTCCGGGATTCTAAATAATAGGACTTGATTTAGTTTTTTATTTTATATTTTATTTGTTTCTTTTTGAAAAAAGAAACGAAAAATAAAAAAAAAAGAAAAAAGGAAAAAAGAAAAAGGAAAAAAAGAAAGAAAAAAAAAAACAAAAAAGAAAAGAAAAGAAAAGAAAAAAGCAATGTGATCAATGCCTTTGAACAAAAAAAGAAATTGTTCCTCCATCAGCATAGGCAACAACCATCATTTCCTCACGTGGCACTGGTTACAAGCTTAACAAAAATTATCAAATCAATTCCTGGACAAGCACACGACTCTCACGGAAATCTCCTTAGGGCAAAACAGAAACGAATTATTCCAGAGGGGATAACATGCAATTTCCCATGGGGCACCACTACCTCATTACCCCATCCTAACTGATTCCTCTACTCTCCAACCCCATTGATCCATCATCAACAATTCAGCACCACCTGAATAAACATCACACACCTCCAACAGAATCATCCCACCTCATCCACCTTCATTCACGAAATTCTTCCATCTCCAACACCTCACAATCACAGCTTCAAGAGCAACACCTCGGCCATTCCGGTTTCACCACCATTATCTCATCATCACCTCCTAAAAACCAAAGAAAACTATCATCATCAATTACACCTAGCCTCCTCCCTCGAAAAATCATGATTCACTGATCCACTCAAGGACCCTCTCACAATTCCTACTCCTTCACTTCTACACCCTCATCACACACAACAGAGAAACTCATTCCCTCGCTTCATAAACTCCATCTACATCACCCATCAGGATCCCCACCCTCAACTTGCAGTGAACCAAATGAAAAAAAACAAAAATCAACCGAGCAGGGACCAAAAACCCGTTTTTCCTCTATCACACACACGGTTCAATTCCTCCATCATCTCTCACAGAAAAAACACCTTCATCAGTATCAATATCAATATCAACATCAAAATAATTGAATTAATTAACTCTTGGCAGTCTTCGACGCTTCTCTAGTACTGTTGGAAACCATTCACAGTATACTCTTCCTATTCCAAACTCTCCGTGTTAAAGAAATTCCAGCAAGCCATAAGCTAACTTCTAACCGTCATCAACCAAAACCATACAAAATTCAATGAAGAACAGTCATAAGAAGACCCAGATTGAAAGGGGAAAGAAGGCATTAAACTCAACGGCTTTGTCAATGGTGATTCTGAGTTTTGTTTCCAGTTGTAGGCTCGGTGGTGGCCGTAGGTGATGACAAGGGGCATTAATGGCAGCGACACTACAAAGAGAAAAAACCAGGCAAGGTTGGGTGCTATATTCATGGAAGATGTTTAGACCTGCTGTTGACAAATTGGCAAGTGTACCAAATCGTACAAGTAATATAAATGGTAAGACCAAGTATCGTTTTCCCAAGAGACTCGAATGGCTTTCTCGTTCGCGTGAATTAAAATAATAAGACGTGAAAATAAAAATTAATAAATTGGATTTGAGAACAAAAATATTAACATGCAAAATAAAGTTGATTCA
>NW_014543804.1:198401-200911 GCF_000741045.1 Vigna radiata var. radiata | reverse complement strand
TTTTCTAGAATGCAAAATCCTTAAGTAAAGAGAGCTAACAAAATATTCAACATTTAAGCACAACTCTCCCACCAATGTCTCTCATTCCCAACTTCTTCCCTTTTCTTTTCTTTTTCATTGAGCTCATCTTCATGCTTTTCTTCTTTTCTTTTCTTTTTCTCATGAATTTTTCTCTTTTCACAACAATTCAGCTCAATGCCTTTCACTTGCTTTTTTCAATTTTCCCTCGTACAACCCCAAACTTGAACCTTTTCATCACATACAATTAAGCTCATCCCAACTCAAGATAAAGACTTTCACAACAAAGGTTCATATACTGTTTAAGGCTAAGGTTCAAAAAGGGTATAATATTTCAAGTACTTTGGGTGAAAATTTGGCTAGAGAAGGGTTTTCAAAAATGGCCTTGATCATATGACTATGGAGCTCAAAGTCTCACACACATGCTTTCTCACACAAAATTCATTCATACACCCTGCCTAGCATCATGACCACAATCATAAATTATCACACATCTATTTCACAGAATATCACCATGCATTGCAACTCAATTCTCATCCACATCAAATAATCATCAAATAGATCCATCATGCACATCAGTCAGTTAAACACTTTCAGAACAAGTGTTAAAGCCAAGAGTACACACCAAAATAAAAATTCAACCTATTTTAAGAATTTAAAATGCAAAAGTGTAAGAATAAATTCTAGGTTGCCTCCTAGTAGCGCTTGTTTAACGTCGTGAGCCTGATCCAAACCTGTTTGGCACTTGTCAGTAAGTGCACTTCCTTCCACCACCCATCACTAGATGTACCTTCCGGATATCCTTCAGTGGATACCAAAAATTTATCATCCCTCAATAGATGCTACCAAAAAATTGTTCAGAAAATTCAAAAAGTACATGTTCCAACGAAAATAAAAATGCAAAACTGAAAACGAAAATTGTTCTAAAAAAAATACAAAAATTAATTTCCAGCAAGTTCAATTCTTCTTCTTCACGTTGGGATCTTCATTGTCCCACCGACTCACTTTTCTTCGGTCCACCTTCTTGATCACTGTGGAATGTGGTCTTTGAATTTCCACCATTCCTTTTTCCTTCAGCTCCTTTATTATCCATTCCTTTTTCTTAAATCTCGCTTTGCTGCCCGGTTGAAGTGGATCTTCTTTTGATTATGGATGAATGGTTTTTCTCCTTTTATCCTCAAGCACCTGCAAAACATTACAATCATAATGAAAATTAATACCTGTGGATTTTTCTTCCTCTGCAGCTTCACTTTTGGCTCTTTTATACTTGACTTTCCTAACTGCCCTCTGTACAGTTTCTTTAGAGCCATAAAGCAACACTCGATCATAATCCTTTAACTTTATTCCTCCATCATGGATACGTATAACAATCTTGGAAGTTCGCATGAACGGTCTTCCTAGGAATAATGAATTTTTTCCTTCATTGGTCATATCCACAACTATGAAGTCAAATAAAAATTCCAACTCATCAATCCACACAATTGCATTTTCCACCATTCCAACAGGTTTCTTCATAGACCCATCCGCCACTGTCAATATCACTTTGGTGGGCTTTAATTTTACCACTTTTATCTTCTTGAAATCATTGAGAGGCATCAAATTAATGCTTGATCCTGAATCAATCGAAGCCTCTCCTAAATCTACATCATTGATAACGCAAGGAAGGGCCAAAGCTCCTAAATACTCTAGTTTCTGTGGATGGTTCTTCTTCCGGGGTTTCACCCACTACTCTTGATTTTCAACTGTTTCCTCCTCTGACTTCCTTTTTCCTCCTATTGTAACAACTTTGCACTCCTCTTTTGGGTTAACATCAGTATTAGCCCGAAATTGATGTTTCTTTGTGGTTTCAACCCTCTTAGACAATTGTCCTATTTGTGTCTCTAGTGATCTAAAAGTGGCCTGATCACTTGCTTGTTGAGACTCGTAGACTTTCAAAAATTTATCGAACCTGTCAGTTAATTCTCTGACTGTCTCAGTCAAGCTGCTTACCTGTTGCCATAAGGGAGAAGGTTGCTGCCGGAAGTTACTTGCTTGTCCAGAAGAAGTATTCTGGCTCTGCCCAATACTTGGATGATTTTTCCAACCTTGGTGAGAATTACCTTGGTTGAAATTTCCCTGCTTATACTGAAATTGGGCCCCCATATAATTCACGTCCTGCTGCATCTCCTCCGTGAAAGCACATTGACCATTAATATGGTCACCACCGCATAAATCGCAAAGTTGTTGAGCCTGAGAAATATTTCTAAGTCCCCGAGGAAGTTCGAACATGATCTTTGTCAACTTGTCAACTTGTGCAGTGTCTTCAGTGGGAAGATGTATGAGTCCTCCTTTTTATGTGCCCCTCTCACTCTGTGACACTTCATTTAAAGCCATCTCTTCAATCAAGTTGTACGCCTCATCTTCTGTTTTTCTATTAATACTGCCTCCAGTTGAGGCATCTAACATCATTTTGGAATGAGCGCGCAAACCTCCAAGGAACGCAAGCAAGTATG
>NW_014543804.1:195998-197821 GCF_000741045.1 Vigna radiata var. radiata | reverse complement strand
TTGGACCACTGCTTCCCACGTCCTGAATGTTCCTTCCGGGAAAGAATTTAACCAGTCTTTTGCGTTTCCTCCAAGAGAGAAAGGAAACAAACTAAATTTGACTCTATTGTCCGTCACTCCAGTTATCTTTACTGTGTTGCAAATTTCACCAAAGATCGCCAAATGCTTGTAAGGATTTTCATTTGACAACCCATGGAATTGGTTGTTCTGGACTAACTGGATGAGCACCAGACTCATCACCATGTTGGTTGTATTGTCTGCTGGAACTGCAATGCTGTTAAAGTTCAAGGGACCAACTGCATTAGCTACGTCCCCCAAAGTGCGTCTAGGAGGAGGTTGGTTGGCCATCTCCTCAAGTTCTGGTGCAAAAGTCCCAAGTGAAGAATGCGAAGTAGCTTCTAGAGAAAGAGATCTCTCTCGTGAAGAACGTCTATTTCTCCTCTCGTATGGTAGACCTTGTAACAGAGGTTGCTGGTTTTTCCTGCTTCTAGTATGTATCGTTTCCTGCATACACAAGAAACACACCCTAAAAGCACTTTTATAGAAAAATAAAACAAAATGCAATTAAAGAAAAATAAAACAAAAATAATTACAACCAAGTTGTTGACAAATTGGCAAGTGTACCAAATCGTACAAGTAATATAAATGGTAAGACCAAGTATTGTTTTCCCAAGAGACTCGTATGGCTTTCTCATTCGCGTGAATTAAAATAATAAGACTTGAAAAATAAAAAATTAATAAATTGGATTTGAGAACAAAATATATTAACATGCAAAAAATAAAGTTGATTCAATTGACAAACGAAAACAATGGATGAATGGATGTTGTTGGGGGTTTACAATTTCCTCTATTCCACTCTCTCTTACATACTACCCTCGAATATTAGTTTGATTGATTCAATTGTTATGCGACTTTCTTAGCCTCCCCTTAACTCGACCCCTGGGCGAAAAGGGCCTAATATTAACTATTGGCTTGCTATCCCTAGCCTCCCCTAGTAATTAATACCGCATTATAAACAGAAGTTAGCGCAATTGATCGTCCTACCCCTATACCTAGGTGGTATTGCAAAATCAAGAAATTACTCACCAGTTCATGTCATTACTGTACGTCCCCATATCAATAAAGACAAACATCAGTTATCAAAAGAGTTAAACGATAAAGGCCTTAAGCACAGATGATAACCCAACAATAATCAATCAACACATATGGAGACCATATAAATAATCAAGAGATTCAAGAAGAGAGAGCATCAAAAGACTACATTGTTTCCCCCAACAACAATAGGGTTTAGTTCACGATAGACATGGTGAAACTAGATGAAAAATGGAAGAAGAATTGAAAAGGAAACCCTAGAAAAGATGAAAAGGAGCCTAAGCATCCAAGAGATCCTCTCCAGAGAGCAAAATTAGGTCTGGCCGTTCTCCCCTGTCAAAATAATGACTCTGAACTCGCAGTAGGGGTATATATAGGTGAGGAGCGCGTAAAAAAACGGGCCCAAGTCTAGCGAGCCACCGTCGGGCGGTTTAAGTGTGTCGCCCGACAATTTGCCACAAATCACCACCGCCGGGCGGTTTCTCTCAGGTCCACCCAGCGTCAATTGCCATGCCGTCTCCTCGTCCTGGACCGCCCGGCGGTTTAAGTGTGTCGCCGGGCGGTGCGTCGATTCTTCAAATCTTCATGTTTCTACTCTTTTCTTGAGTCAACGACTTGTATCTTCAACTCCATTCTTTACTTTTCTCAAATTAGCTTCAAAACAATGCAAAACAAGCATAAAATCGCTAAAAACAACTTTTGACTCTCTTCAGACTCATTTATTGAGTTTT
>NW_014543804.1:186257-195608 GCF_000741045.1 Vigna radiata var. radiata | reverse complement strand
ATCAAGCAAGTGTTTCACTCAATCACTCAAGTGTTTAAGGTTACACTTCACTCTCTATTGTTCACAAGTCACATGAAACAAAATTGCCTTTCATCTCAAACAATCCACATCTTTACATGCAAATGCCATCAAAAGGACTTTTCCAAAGCTTGAAATGAGGTTGGGCTAACAAAAAAGAATTGGTTTTTCTAGAATGCAAAATCCTTGAGTCAAGAGAGCTACAAAATATTCAACGTTTAAGCACCACTCTCTCACCAATGTCTCTCATTCCCAACTTTTCCCTTTTCTTTTTCTTTTGCATTGAGCTCTTCTTCATGATTTTCTTCTTTTCTTTTCTTTTTCTCATGAATTTTTCTTTTCACAATATTTGAGCTCAATGCTTTTCACTTGCTTTTTCAATTCTCCCCTATACAACCCCAAACTTGAACCTTTTCATCTCATACAATAAAGCTCATCCCAACTCAAGGTAAAGAATTTCAAAACAAGGGTTCACATACTGTTTAAGGCTAAGGTTCAACAAGGATATAATATTTCAAACACTTTGGGTGAAAATCTGGCTAGTGAAAGGTTTTCAAAAATGGCCTTGATCATATGAAATTCACATGCAGTTCAATCAATCATCAAGATTAAGGCAATATCATCCATGTTTTCCTGTGAACAATACATGCAACAATAAAAAACTCTAGAGCTCAAAATCTCACACATATGCTTCCTCACACAAAATTCATTCATACACCATGTCTAGCATCATGACCACAATCATAAATTCATCACCCATCTATTTCCTGGATATCAACATGCATTGCAACTCAATTCTCATCCACCTCAAATAATCATCAAATTGCCCCATCATGCACATCAGTCAGTCAAACATTTTTAGAACAAGTGTTAAAGCCAAGAGTACACACCAAAATTAAAATTCAAACTATTCTAGGAATTTAAAATGCAAAAATGTAAGAAGAAATTGTAGGTTGCCTCCTAGTAGCGCTTGTTTAACGTCGCGAGCCTGACCCAAACCTCATGGATCTACCAACATCATGACTGAGGAAAATTGCTCTACATCTCTTCCTACATAGTGTTTGAGTCTTTGGCCATTAACGATCCATCTCCGTTGCTGCTCATCTTCAGTTGAAGATTCTAATTCCACTGCTCCACTCTGGAATACACGTTTCACCATAAAAAGTCCCGACCATTTTGACTTCAGCTTCCCTGGGAATAACTTTAGCCGCGAGTTGAATAAGAGAACCAAATCTCCTGGATGGAAAGTTCTTTTCATCAGCTTCTTATCATGATAAAACTTCACCTTATCTTTGTAAGTCCTGGATGACTCGTATGCATGCAACCGCATTTCTTCGAGTTCTACCAGCTGGTTGGCTCGTTTCCATTGAGCCTTGGCAGGGTCAAAATTCAAAAATTTCAACGCCCACCAAGCTTTGTGTTCCATTTCAACTCGCAAAAACGCGAAAAGATTTGTCTTTTTAAGAATTTGATCACGGTGTTAACATCATTCTTAGGACATGCTACAACTTCAACCTATTTACTCACATAGTCAACACCTACCAAAATATATTCATTATTGAATGACGGAGGAAATGGTCCCATAAAATCAATACCCCAGCAATCAAAGACTTCAACTTCCAAAATTCCCTGTAGTGGCATTTCATGCCTCCTTGAGATGGTTCCAGTCCTTTGGCATTTTTCGCAGCTTCGAGCATGATTATGAGCATCTTTAAACAAAGTCGGCCAATATAATCCTGCTTGTAAAACTTTTGCAGTAGTGCGTTCTCCATTATAATGACCCCCATAAGGAGAGTTATGACAATGCCACAGAATATCTTCTACTTTTGCTTCAGTAACACATCTTCTCAATAGATTATCCGCTCCTATCTTGAACAAATATGGATCATCCCAAATGAATTGCTTGGCATCATATAAAAACTTCTTTTTCTGTTGCCAATTAAGTCCTTCTGGAATAACACCTGCGGCTTCAAAATTGGCTAAGTCAGCAAACCAGGGTCTTTGCTGAATATACAAAATAGTTTCATCTGAGAATGATTCCTAAATTTCTTTCTCCTTATTTGTCACTTCCTCATTGACTAACCGGGACAAATGATCAGCAATTACATTTTCGCTCCCCTTTTTATCACGAATTTCAACGTCAAATTCTTGTAACAAAAGTACCCATCTAATCAATCTTGGCTTTGAATCAGGTTTCTTCGGTAAATATTTTATAGTCGAGTGATCTGTATAAATGATCACCTTAGATCCAACAAGATATGATCTAAATTTCTCCAATGAGTACACTATAGCCAAGAATTCCTTTTCTATGGTGGCATAATTCAATTGAGCCTCATTTAGTACTTTGCTAGCATAATAAATAGCATGAAAAACCTTCCCTCTTCTTTGTCCCAGCACAGCCCCTATAGCATAGTCGCTAGCATCACACATAAGTTCAAACTCTTTATTCCAATCAGGCGCCACAATTACGGGGGTAGAAATCAGTCTCTGCTTCAAACTGTCAAAAGCTTGCAAACATTCCGAACTCATCACAAATGGTGTCTCTTTAGCGAGTAAATTGCTCAAAGGCTTTGCAACCTTGTAGAAATCCTTGATAAACCGTCGATAAAATCCTGCATGACCAAGGAAACTTTGGACTTCCTTAACATTTTTTGGTGGAGGGAGTTTTTCGATTACCTCAACCTTTGCTTTATCAACTTCAATCCCCCTGGCTGTAATTTTATGGCCAAGTACGATACCTTCTGTCACCATAAAATGACATTTTTCCCAGTTCAAGAAAAGATTTGTTTGAACACATCGGTTGAGAACTGCATCCAAATTAGACAAGCACCTTTGAAAAGTATCTCCAACAATTGAAAAATCATCCATAAAGACTTTAATGCTCTTTTCCATAAAATCAGCAAAGATTGCTTGCATACACCTCTGAAAAGTCGTAGGGGCATTACATAATCAAATTGGCATTTTTCGGTAGGCAAAAACACCAAAGGGACAGGTGAATGTTGTTTTCTCTTGGTCTTCAGGGTCTACCACTATTTGATTGTATCCCGAATATCCATCAAGAAAGCAATAATTAGCTTGCCCTACTAATCTTTCCAACATCTGGTCCATAAAAGGTAGAGGAAAATGATCTTTCCGGGTGACTGTATTTAATCTCTTATAGTCAATGCACATCTGCCAACTCGTAACTGTCCTCTTTGGAATAAGCTCATTTTTTTCATTGTGAATAACAGTCATTCCTCCTTTCTTTGGAACTACTTGAACTAGGCTTACCCATTTGCTATCAGAGATTGGATAAATAATTCCTGCTTCTAACAACTTTAAGACCTCCTTTCTCACAACTTCTTTCATGACAGGATTAAGCCTCCTTTGCGGTTGAGGTCAGTAATTGACCAACCGATGGCTCCTTTGTTCTCTTTAAGAATTCACACCAATTTTCTTTCTTCCTCTTGAGATCATGAAGCACTAATAATGACAGGTTTTTTTCTGTGATCTTCCAGAAACACATATTTCAGGTGTGAGGGCAGTTCCTTCAGTTCAATCTTACTATCTGAAGTTTTTTCTGTATAGTCCATCTGTTCGAAGAGCAGTTTTTCTGGTGAAACTTCTTTTGCTGCCTCCAGTTCCTGTATACATCTCTGATGGGATATATCGTCTTCCTCATTTAGATTCTCACACTCTTTCGTTAAAGTTCTTTCTAACATGGACACATTACGAACTCTATTCTCTTGATTCATACAAATTTCCTCCACCAGGTCCATCTGAAAGCATGAGTTGTCGTCCTTGGGATGTGACAGCTTGGAACACATCAAAGTTCACCTCTTCATCTTGCACCTGGACCTTAAGCTTCCCTTTTTCCACATCAATGACAATTCTGGTAGTTTTCATAAATGGTCGTCCCAGAATTAGAGGTGCATCTCCATTTTCTTCCATCTCCATAAAAATAAAATCCACAGGAAACAAGAATTTATCAACCTTGACAATCCCATCTTCAGCAATCCCAAAAGGGTATTTAAGGGATCTGTCAGCTAATTAGAGAACCATTCTTGTTTGTTTGAGCTCTACCCCTTCAAAATTATGCTGGCTCCAAGATCAATCAAAGCTTTTCCAACCTCTAGCTCTCCAATAGCACAAGGAATAGTGAAGCTTCCTGGATCAGAGGATTTAGGAGGTAGCGACCGTTGAATGATAGCACTGCAATTCCCTTCTACCTCAATTGTCTCTTTCTCAGCATATTTCCTCTTTTTCGTAATGATTTCTTTCAAAAACTTTGAATAAAATGGTATTTGCTGGATGGCTTCGGAGAAAGGTATGGTTATTTCCAATTTCTTAAAAATTTCCATGAAACGATCAAATTGTCGTTTTTTATCTTTTCTGGAAGATATTTTTTTGGGTAAGGTAGAGGTTTTTCATACTCCTTCTCTTTGAGCTTCTCAGCTTCTTCTTTCTTCTTCTCGTTCCACAAATTTTTTTCTTTCTCTTCTTCCTTTTGATTCTTTTCCTCTTCTATACTTCTTTTGTCCTCAATCTCTCTTTCTTTTACAATTCTTCCACTTCTAGTAACAATTTCGCAAGCTTCTTCCCCCCTATCATTCTTCATGCAATCATTAGTACAAACACTTTTCTTCATAATTCTCTGGAAGATTTCTTCGGATTCTGTACTTCTTTGAATAGGGTTGAAATGGAACATTTGTGCAGCTTGTGAAGTTTCTATACATGTCTGTGATAACTCAGCAAGTCTTCTTGTCATTTCCTCCAACTGTTGTGTAATCATGTTATCTTGAATCATTGAAAGCTCCTGAATAGCATCAACCTGCGTGTCATGTGCTTCTTCGTTGTCCGCCATAAGTTCTATCAAATTATAGGCTTCATCTTCAATTTTCCTTTTTATACTTCCTCCCGCTGAAGCGTCTATCACCATTTTCGACTGGCGGCACAGGCCTCCCAAGAAAGCAAGCAAATATGAAGCTTTGTCAAACCCATGAACTGGGGTCTTGCTTAACAAGCCCTTAAACCTATTCCACGCCCTTCCAAAAGTTTCTTCTCTTCCCTGCTTGAATGAAGAAATCTCTAGCCTCCCTTGATTGATCCTTGCAAGCGGAAAATATTTAGAAATAAATTGATTTCCCATAGCTTCCCAAGTCCTGAAGGTTCCTTCAGGGAACGAATGTAACCAGTCCTTTGCGTTTCCTTCAAGAGAGAAAGGAAACAAACTGAGTTTAATGCTGTCATCCGACACTCCAATTATCTTCATTGTGTTGCAAATTTCACCAAAGACTGTCAAATGCTTGTAAGGATTTTCATTTGACAGCCCATGGAATTGGTTGTTCTGGACTAACTGAATGAGTGCCGGACTCATCACCATGCTGGTTGTATTGTCTGCCTGAACTGCAATGCTGTTAAAATTCAAGGGACCAACTGTGTTAGCTGCATCCCCCCAAAGTGCGTCTGGGAGTAGGTTGATTGGCCATCTCCACAAGATCTGGTTCAAAAGTCTTAGGTGAAGAATTCGAAGCAACTTCTGGAGAAAGAGATCTTTCATGTAAAGGACGTCTCTTCCTCCTCTCGTATGGTAGACCTTCTAGCAGAGGTTGTTGGTTTTTCCTACTTCTAGTATGTATTGTTTCCTGCATACACAAGAAACACACCCTAAAAGCACTTTTATAGAAAATAAAACAAAACGCAATAAAAGAAAAATAAAACAAAAATAATTACAATCAAGTCAAAATCAATCAATTCACACTACTAGAAAAATAAACCTCAAGTCCCCGGCAAGGGCACCGAAATCGTACAAGTAATATAAATGGTAAGACCAAGTATCGTTTTCCCAAGAGACTCGTATGGCTTTCTCGTTCGCGTGAATTAAAATAATAAGACTTGAAAACTAAAAATTAATAAATTGGATTTGAGAACAAAATATATTAACATGCAAAAATAAAGTTGATTCAATTGACAAACGAAAACAATGGATGAATGGATGTTGTTGGGGGTTTACAATTTCATCTATTTCGCTCTCTCTTACATACTACCCTCGAATATTAGTTTGATTGATTCAATTGTTATGCGACTTTCTTAGCCTCCCCTTAATCCGATCCCTCGGCGAAAAGGGCCTAATATTAACTATTGGCTTGCTATCCCTAGCCTCCCGTAGTAATTAATACCGCATTATAAACAGAAGTTAGGGCAATTGATGGTCCTACCTCTATCCCTAGTTGGTATTGCAAAATCAAGAAATTACTCACCAGTTCATGTCATTATTGTATGTCCCCATATCAATAAAGACAAACATCAGTTACTGAATGAGTTAAACGATAAAGGCCTTAAGCACAGATGATAACCCAACAATAATCAATCAACACATATGGAGACCATATAAATAATCAAGAGGTTTAATAAGAGAGAGCATCAAAAGATTACATTGTTTCCCACAACAATAATAGGGTTTAGTTCACCATAGACATGGTGAAACTAGATGAAAAATGGAAGAAGAATGGAAAAGCAAACTCTAGAAAAGATGAAAAGGAGCCTAAGCATCCAAGAGATCCTCTCTAGAGAGCAAAAATAGGTCTGGCCGTTCTCCCCTGTCAAAAGAATGACTCTGAACTCGAAGTAGCGGTATATATAGGTTAGGAGCGCGTCAGAAAACGGGCCCAAGTCCAGCGAGCCACCGCCGGGCGGTTTAAGTGTGCCGCCCGGCGGTTTGCCACAAATCGCCCTACTGCCCGGCGGAAATCGCCACCGCCCGGCGGTTTCCCTCAGTGTCAATTTCCATGCCTACTCCTCGTCCTAGACCGCCCAGCGGTTTAAGTGTGCCGCTGGGCGGTGCGTCGACTCTTCAAATCTTCATGTTTATGCTCTTTTCTTGAGTCAACGACCTGCATCTTCAACTCCATTCTTTACTTTTCTCAAATTAGCTTCAAAACAATGCAAAACAATCATAAAATCGCCAAAAACAACTTTTAACTCTCTCCAGACTCATTTATTGAGTTTTGCTTGATTCTAAGCTCATTCCGAGTAGTAAAGGGTGTAATTTGGTCCAAATTGACATATGAAAATAACTGTTTTTCAACCTTCATCACAAGTCAAATTCAATCAATTCACACTACTAGAAAAATAAACCTCGAGTCCCCGGCAACGGCACCAAAAACTTGTTGACAAATTGGCAAGTGTACCAAATCGTACAAGTAATATAAATGGTAAGACCAAGTATGGTTTTCCCAAGAAACTCGAATGGCTTTCTCGTTCGTGTGAATTAAAATAATATGACATGAAAATAAAAATTAATAAATTGGATTTGAGANCAAAAATATTAACATGCAAAATAAAGTTGATTCAATTGACAAAAGAAAACAATGGATGAATGGATGTTGTTGGGGGTTTACAATTTCATCTAATTCGCTCTCTCTTACCTACTCCTCTTGAATATTAGTTTGATTATTCAATTGTTATGCGACTTTCTTAGCCTCCCCTTAACCCGATCCCTCGGCGAAAAGGGCCTAATATTAATTACTAGCTTTCTATCCCTAGCCTCCCCTAGTAATTAATACCGCATTATAAACAGAAGTTAGCGCAATTGATCGTCCTACCCCTATCCCTAGGTGGTATTGTAAAATCAAGAGATTACTCACCAGTTCATGTCATTACTGTATGTCCCCATATCAATAACGACAAACATCAATATACCGAATGAGTTAAACGATAAAGGCCTTAAGCACAGATGATAACCCAACAATAAACAATCAAAACATATGGAGACCATATAAATATTCAATAGTTTCAATAAGAGAGAGCATCAAAAGATTACATTGTTTTCCCCAACAACAATAGGGTTTAGTTCAGCATAGTCATGTTGAAACTAGATGAAAAATGGAAGAAGAATGGAAGAGCAAACTCTAGAAAAGATGAAAAGGAGCCTAAGCATCCAAGAGATCGTCTCCAGAGAGCAAAATTAGGTTTGGCCGTCTTCCCCTGTCAAAAGAATGACTCTGAATTCGTAATAAAGGTATTTATAGGTGAGGAGCGCGTCAAAAACAGGCCCAAGTCCAGTGTGCCACCGTCGGGCGGTTTAAGTGTGCCGCCTGGCGGTTTCCCATAACCTGCCGCCACCGCCTGGCGGCAATTGCCACCGCCCGGCGGTTTCCCATATCCTGCTGCCACCGCCCGGCGGCAATCGCTGGCGCCCGGCGGTTTCCCTCAGTGTCAATTTCCATGCCTACTCCTCGTCCTAGACCGCCCAGCGGTTTAAGTGTGCTGCTGGGCGGTGCGTCGACTCTTCAAAACTTCATTTTTCTGCTCTTTACTTGAGTCAACGACCAGTATCTTCAACTCCATTCTTACTTTTCTCAAATTAGCTACAAAACAATGCAAAATAAGCATCAAATCGCTAAAAACAACTTTTGACTCTCTCGAGACTCATTTATTGAGTTTTGCTTGATTCTGAGCTCATTCCAAGTAGTAAAGGATGTAATTTGGTCCAAATTGACATATGAAAATAATTGTTTTTCAACCTTCATCACCTCCTAAGACCAATTTTGCCTGGCCCATAAGCCCAGTTTTACCTAGCCCATAAGCCCAGTTTTACCTGGCCCCTAAGCCCAGTTTCTACACTGGCCCATAAGCCCAGTTTTACCTGGCCCGTAAGCCCAGTTTGTACATTGGCCCATAAGCCTAGTTTCACCTGACCCACTAAGTCCAGTTTCTACACTGGCCCATAAGCCCAGTTTCGCTTGACCCACTAAGCCCAGTTTCTATACTGGCCCAAAAGCCCAATTTCGCCTGGCCTCCTAAGTCTAGTTTCGCCTGGCCCACTAAGCCCAATTTTACTTGGCCCCAAAGCCTAGTTTCCATACTGGCCCTCAAGCCCAGTTTTGTTTGGCACCCTAACCTTAAAGTTTTCATTCTTTTTTTGTTTCGGCCCTCTGCTTGGCAATGGTCGGATTTAAATTTTTGTTATGTGAGTTTGGCCCTCTGCGAGGCAATGGTCAAATCCAGGTTTTCGTTTTCTGTTATCGGCCCTCTGCTTAGAAATGGTCAAATTTAAATTTCTGTTCTGTGAGCTTGGCCCTCTGCGATGCAATGGTCAAATCCAGGTCTTAGTTTTCTGTTATCGGCCCACTGCTTGGCAATGGTCGGATTTAAATTTTTGTTCTATGAGTTTGGCCCTCTACAAGGCAATGGTCAAATCCAGGTTTTAGTTTTCTGTTATCGGCCCTCTGCTTGGCAATGGCTGGATTTAAATTTCTGTTCTGTGAGTTTGGCCCTCTGCGAGGTAATGGTCAAATCCAGGTTTTAGTTTTCTGTTATCGGTCCTCTACTTGGCAATGGTCGGATTTAAAT
>NW_014543804.1:179320-186067 GCF_000741045.1 Vigna radiata var. radiata | reverse complement strand
TCTACTTGGCAATGGTCGGATTTAAATTTTTGTTCTGTGAGTTTGGCCCTCTGCGAGGTAATGGTCAAATCCAGGTTTTAGTTTTCTGTTATCGGCCCTTTTCTTGGCAATGGTCGGATTTAAATTTCTGTTCTGTGAGTTTGGCCCTCTGCGAGGCAATGGTCAAATCCAAGTTTTAGTTTTCTGTTATCGGCCCTCTGATTGGCAATGGTCGGATTTAAATTTCTGTTCTGTGAGTTTGGCCCTCTACGAGGCAATGGTCAAATCCAAGTTTTAGTTTTCTGTTATCGGCCCTCTGATTGGCAATGGTCCTTGTTTTCTTTTTGAGATACCGACCCTCTGCTAGGCAATGGTCGAACTCTCTTTGTTGCATCATGGTACTCTTAATTGATTTTTTGTTATCATATCTACTTGGATTGGTTTTTATTTTTCCTCTTTCTTTTTTGAAACCCAGACGAAATTAGTGTTTCTATCTTTACTTAGCTTTTACTCAGATAATACGAAAATATCAAATTTTCATATTATCCAGTAATATCTAAGTAAAGAGGGGCAGCTGTCAACATCCAATTTCGTCTGGGATACTAAATAATAGGACTTGTTTTTTTGTCTTATTTTATCTTACTATTTTTAATTTTTATTTTTACTTTTGGTATTTGATTTAGTTTTTTATTTTATATTTGATTTGTTTCTTTTGGAAAAAAGAAACGAAAAAGAAAAAAAAAAGAAGAAAAAGGGAAAAAAGAAAAAGGAAAAAGAGAAAGAAAAAAAAACGAAAGAGAAAAGAAAAGAAAACAAGCAATGTGATCAATGGCTTTGAAAAAAAAGAAATTATTCCTCCATCAACATAGGTGATGGGCTGTCACAACCCACACAAATTTGATGTGCAAAGAAATGCAGTATAGCTAGAGAATGACCCCTAGGTCGTCTCCCAAAGACCAATTTTGCAGTTCAAGAATCAAGTCAAACACGAAGGTGGGGGGGGGTTGTGAAAAGTTTATGGTGAATACGGATGAATATAATAAAAACACAGATGCAACTAATAATTAAACACAGATTTAAAATCAAGTCAAAGACATAATAAAAACAGTTGGTCATTAACTTAATTATAATGTTCGCATCACAGATATATAAAATAAAGTCGCTACTCAAATCTCTAATCCAACAGAGTTAACCGACTAAGCGACGGGTAATCCTGTTTTCATAAAAGCGAACTAAGCGAACGCAGTGTCGATGTCAAATCTGATTTACACCATATAGTTTCGTCAACTAAGCGAAGACGTCACACCAATTGGGCCACTAAGTGTATACCCAACTGCAGGTGCAAATACAAATATCACATTAACACAGGTCAGAATAGCAAACATGGTTACAGTGCAGTAATCTCAGGGAAACATTACAATATAGCTAATGACCAACACAATTAATTTAAGCTAACATGGCAACTGAAGCAACAAGACCAAACATATTACACAACATAAGACAAAATAAAATAAAATACTAGACCCCAACAAGGCAACAAACAACTACCTAACACAGTTAAATTAAATTAAATGCAAAACATAAATTATAGAACCTAAAAAGCATCTAATCCTACTATGCAATTAATTGAAAACAAAGAAATAAACACTCATGCTTTTTCCTCTATCAATCATGTGACAATACATACACCAGCTAAAGAAAATTCAATTCTCCAAGAGAGAGTTCATACAAGCAAAGTGAAAATGAGAAGTGGAGACCAAATGTGTGTCTCGGCTATTGCTCTCTAAATGCCTTCCAACACCCTAAAAATGGTGGGGGCCGCCTCTAAGAAACAATAGGGAAAAGCCACATGTCCTACACAAATTGGGCTTATACAAATTTGCCACAAAAAGGGCCCAAATGCACTTAAGCTTGATTAAAATTTCTAAAAACGAAATTACAACTTAATTAAAATGGAAGTGACTAAATGTCGAGTCTTGAATGATCATGCCACCTTCCCTAATGCTCCAAAGGATGTTTCCAAAATTTCCCTGCACCCAAAAATGCAATTAATCAACTCAAAAAATTCAAATTAGGGAAAATACGAATTTCCGACCAAATTAAGTAGAATTCGGAAAACGGGGAAATAACAGAAAATTAAACACAATTCCCTGGTTTATTTAAGTGCAATAAACTAAATATAGTTCAAGAAATAACGACTCATCGATAGGCAACAACCATCATTTCCTCACGTGGCACTGGTTACAAGCTTAACAAAAATGATCAAATCAATTTCTGGACAAGCACACGACTCTCACGGAAATCTCCTTAGGGAAAAACAGAAACGAATTCTTCCAGAGGGGATAACATGCAATTTCCCATGGGGCACCACTACCTCATTACCTCATCCTAATTGATTCCTCTGCTCTCTAACCCCATTGATCCACCATCAACAATTCAGAACCACCTGAATAAACATCACACACCTCCAACAGAATCATCCCACCTCATCCATCTTCATTCACGGAATTCTTCCATCTCCAACACCTCACAATCACAGCTTCAAGAGCAACACCTCGGCCATTCCGGTTTCACCACCATTATATCATGATCACCTCCTACAAACCAAACAAAACCATCATCATCCATTACACCTAGCCTCCTCCCTCGAAAAATCATGATTCACTGATCCACTCAAGGACCCTCTTACCATTCCTACTCCTCCACTTCTACACCCTCATCACACACAACAGAGAAACTCATAATCATGGTGAAACTAGATGAAATATGATGAAAGAATGGAAGAAATAACCCTAAACTTGGTAGATTGGAGCCTGAGCATCCAAGGAACCTCCTCCAAGGTGTGTGGAATAGCTCTGGACGTTTCTCTCTGCCAAAAGAATTCCCTTTTGATTCGCACTAAGGCTATATATAAGCCCAAAAAGATAACAGAAAGATTACAGAATCTAGCTAATAAAAACAGACAACCGCCCAGGCGCCTAAGTTGACCGCTCAGCGGTTTCCCTCTTGCCGCTCTGACCGCTCAGAGGTTAGTTTTTGCCGCTGAGCGGTTTCCCTCTAATTGCTATGAGCACTCAACGGACCATTCTGGCGCTCAGCGGCTCACTTGACCTTTCTTTTCATCATTTTTCTCCTTCTCTCATGGGTCTAAGCCCACGTTACTTCACTTCCATCTTCAATTCATCTAAAAACCCTGCAAAACAATGTAAAACAAGCGTAATATCTCTAAAACCAACTTTTGACTCTCACAAGACTCAACTAAGTGTTTTACTTGATTTAAAGCTCATTCTAAGCCACAAAGGGTGTGTTTTAATATCAAATTTAAGTATGAAAATAACGGTTTTTAGACCGTTATCAATCTCGTCAGCAATAACCTTCCCGACATTCACATCCATCTGCCTCAACATGCAGTAGATGAAGATGATCCTATGCATGGTGATGTCGGAAACATGGGAGCATGGCTGAATGTTGGCCTAAGTGAATGTCATCCAGTATTTTGCCAAAGGCGTCAAGTCTGCCCTTTTTATGTTGACAGGCACTTCATTAGGGGTTGTTTTAAAAATGCCTTCCAGGAAGGCACATAACCGTCTCAATATTTACAATGTCTTTGAATCCCCCTACAAGTGTTGCATACTGGCACTGCTCACCTGGCCACTCGGTTCCTAAAAAGTTGTTGATGGTGTCAGGGTCATATCGGATGGTCTGCCCCCTCACATAGCTCATGTATCTCCCAGCTGACACTCCTCCTATGGTCAAGGCGTTCGTATAGAACTCCTCTACCAGTTCAATGTTGGCTGGTGCAGGATATGTAGCCAGCCTCTCCCAGTCTCTCCTCATGATCTCTATTCCAAATTAAGGAGCAAAATCTGGGATAAAAGTGGCCTTCCTCTCCATCAACAGTCTCCTCTCCTGCACAGTCACATAGTGCTCCTCATGTTTCCTGGAGAGGAATCTAGGAGAACATAATCTTTTGGGCCTCTTAGGCTCATTCCTCTTGTTGCCAGGAGTTTTCACCCTAGCATAAAATAAAGTTCAACAGACCACAACATTTCATCATTAGAGGTTAGCAAATCATCAATCAAATTCCAAACCAAGCACAGTCGAGAGATGAGGGAAAAACAAGGCCCCTCAGCGTCCATACATCAGAAATCAAGCATCCACACAAAATTACTGCAGACCGCTCAACATCTAGGTAGACCGCTTAGCGGTTTGCCCCTAATTGTGCCACCGCTCAGCGTCAAAATGGACCGCTCAGCGGCGGTGACGAGGGTTTTTCAAAAATCCTTTTCAAAGTGCCCTAATCCCCACTCTATCACTAATTTCATCATTCCAGACCAAATTAATGCAATTCAATTGCTTCAAACAGTTTCTATTTCATCAAGTCATGCATAGAAATCAAAAGCCCTGATTTATCATGTTCCTACACATGTTCTTCATCAAATTTCAAATTTAGAAACCCTAGGAATGAAACTGCACAACTTACTTGAGTGGAGATACTAGATGCTTACAAGATTTCTTCCTAATTGATGATGAGTGCCTCCCTCTGCAAAGCTCTCACCAAAAACCAAAAAAATTTGACAAGAGAATGGTATAAAATAGGGTTTTTGTGAATGGGTGATAAGAAAAAGTGGGGAAATCTCTTTGAAAAACCTTTAAAAGTGAAAGTTGGGTGCTAGGGTTCATAGAGAACGCTTGGGCGAGCTTCAAAGAGGAGTTTCAAAAGTGCAGAACCCCAAAAACGCTGAGCTTTTAAAAGCCTANTTGGGTGCTAGGGTTCATAGAGAACGCTTGGGCGAGCTTCAAAGAGGAGTTTCAAAAGTGCAGAACCCCAAAAACGCTGAGCTTTTAAAAGCCTAAGCGTGGTCTGCACCGCAACCGCTCAGCGGTCAAATGCTCCACTCAGCGGTGGGCGTGAAAGATCACTTCCTCTTTTTTGCTTGCTTTTGCGTGATTCAACATTGTAGCACCTGATTTCAACCTTCAATTTTTCAATTTCATGCCTTTCCCCTCTCAAATGCAACATTCAGACATATAATGCACTTAGAACAGAGTTAAAAACAAGAAATATTCAACTGGGTTGCCTCCNAATTTCATGCCTTTCCCCTCTCAAATGCAACATTCAGACATATAATGCACTTAGAACAGAGTTAAAAACAAGAAATATTCAACTGGGTTGCCTCCCAGGTAGCGCATGTTTAACGTCACGACCCTGACCCAAACCTGTCTCGTATGTGTACCAGATCGTTCAAGTAATATAATCGGTAATGCCCGATATCGTTCATCCCAAGAGACTCGAAAGGTCTTATCGTTCGTGTGAATTAAAATCGTAAGACTTGTAAAGAAAAATTAATAGTGTGGAATGCAAGGACAGAAAATAAACATGAAATGTGTTTGATTCAATTGACGAAAAAGGCTATGGATGAATGGAGTTGTTGGGGGTTTACAATTTCATCTTATCCAATCCCTCTTATCTACTCCTCTTGTTTATGTGCTTGATTATCAAATCATCATGCAAACTTTCTTGGCCTACCCTTAACCCGATCCCTCGGCGAAAAGAGCCTATTACTAATTACTGGCTTGCTATCCCTAGCCTCCCCTAGCAATTAATAATGCATTACAAAAATAAGAAAAAACAATTGATTGTCCTACCCCCTATCCCTAGGCTAGTACGGCTTAATCAAGGAATTTCTCGTCAGTTCATGACAGTACTGTACGTCCTCGTATCAATAAAGACAAACAACAATTCTCGAATGAGTTAAACGATAAAAGCTTTAAGCATATATGAGAACCCAACAATTGATAATCATCACATATGACAAGCATATAAATAAACAAGAGTTTCAATAAAAGAGAGTTTCAAAAGATTACATTGTTTCCCCCAACAACAATAAGGTTTAGTTCACCATAATCATGGTGAACCTAGATGAAAATAATGGAAGAATGGAAAAGCAAACCCTAGATAAGATAAAAAGGAGCCTACGCATCCAAGAGATCCTGTCCAAGGAGTGAAAAGTAGGTCTGGCTGCCCTCTTCTGTCAAACGAATAATTTTCAAACCGCAATAAGGCTATTTATAGCTGAGGAACGTCACAGAAAACAGGCCCAAACCCAGCAGACAACCGCCTGGCAGCACACTTACGTCGTCCAACGGTTTGCCCATAATCGCGCCACCGCCTGGCGGTGAGGGACCACCGCCCAACGATTTGCCTCTAATCACAAATCCGCCCAGTGTCCACGCCTGGTGCCAACTCCTCGCGCTGGACCGCCCAACGGTGTATTTTACAACTGGGCGGTTCCTAGACTTTTCTTTTCTTTAGTTTTCTTCCTCTATCCTGAGTCTAAGACCTTCATCTTCAATCCCAATCTTCACTTTCATCAAAATCGCTGCAAAAACAATGCAAAACAAGCATAATATTGCTAAAAACAGCTTTTGACTGTCGACTGACTCATTTATTGAATTTCGCAAGATTGCAAGCTCATTCTAAGCCTTAAAGGGTGTAATTTGGTCTCAATTCACATATGAAAATAACTGTTTTTCAACCGTTATCACCTATGCAAAGCTCTCACCAAAAACCCCAAATTTTTGACAAGAGAATGGTATAAAATAGGATTTTTGTGAATGGGTGATAAGAAAAAGTGGGGAAATCTCTTTGGAAAATCTTTGAAAGTGAAGTTTGGGTGCTAGGGTTCATAGAGAACGCTTGGGCGAGCTTCAAAGAGGAGTTTCAAAAGTGCAGAACCCCAAAAACGCTGAGCTTTTAAAAGCCTA
>NW_014543804.1:169389-179225 GCF_000741045.1 Vigna radiata var. radiata | reverse complement strand
AATTTCATGCCTTTCCCCTCTCAAATGCAACATTCAGACATATAATGCACTTAGAACAGAGTTAAAAACAAGAAATATTCAACTGGGTTGCCTCCTAGGTAGCCAAATCAATTCCTTTTAAGCTATCTTTCAACTGTATAGTCCCATATCTATACAGTCTCCAGATTCCTCTTATTCCGGTGTATGTTTGATTCGTCCACTGGAAGCCTACAAGGAGTCGCTCCTTGTCTGTGCCCCCTACACCATGCCTCTTGCACCGACGATCACTCCCCGCCCTCGTCAGTGCCCGGGTGTCACAGTTTACAATTTCATCTTATCCACTCTATTTTATCTACTTTTCTTATTTAATTTGCTTTATTATCTAATTGTCATGCAAACTTTCTTAGTCTACCCTAAACCCGATCCCTTGGCGAAAAGAGTCTACTACTAATTAATGGCTTACTATCCCTAGTCTCCCCTAGTAATTAGCAATGCATTATATACAGAAGCAAAATACAATTGATCGTCCTACCCCTATCCCTAGGTGGTATTGCTTAATCAAGGAATTCCCTATCAATTCATGACTTCCCTGTACGTCCCCGTATCGACAAAGGCAAACATCTTTATATCAAATGAGTTAAATGATAAAAGCTTTAAGCATAGATAAGAAACCCAACAATTGATAATAAAAGCATATGCAAGCATATAAATAAATAAGAATTTCAATAAAAGAGAGTTTCAAAAGATTACATTGTTCTCCAACAACAAAGGGTTTAATTCACCATGGACATGATGCAACTAGATGGAATACAATGAAAGAATGGAAAAGCAAACCCTAGATTTGATAAATTGGAGTCTAAGCATCCAAGAAATCTTCTCCAAGGAGTGTAGAACAGCTTTGGACGTCTCTTCTGCCAAAAGAATACAATTTGAATCGCACTGGGCTATTTATAGAGCATAAAAGTAATAGAATTTAAGCCCAAGCCTAGCAAACAACCGCTCAGCGTCCAATTTAACCGCTGAGCATTTTTCCTCTTGTCGTGCCACCGCTCAGCGGTCAGTTTCATCGCTGAGCGGTTTGCCTCTAGTCGCTCTGGACGCTCAACTTTAGAATTTGACACTCAGCGGTGCATAAACTCTTCTTTTCAGCCTTTTTCTTCTTCTTTCTTGAGTCTAAATCCTTCATAATTCACTTCCATCTTCAATTCCCATCAAAACCGTGCAAAACAATGCAAAACAAGCACAACATCTCTAAAAACAGATTTTGACTATTATGTGACTCAACTAAGTGTTTTTACTTGATTCTAAGCTCATTCTAAGCCACAAATGGTGTGTTTTGATATCAAATTTAAGCATGAAGATAACGGTTTTTAGACTGTTATTAATACTCTAGTCATTTTTACAGTGTTGCAAATTTCACTGAATGTTGTCAAATGACCATAAGGATTCTCATTCGACAACCCATGTGTCAACACCTAAGTTCGTTCGGATGATTGAATAATAGAATTTGTTTTTACTTTTGTCTTATTTTATTTTTTCATTTTTATATTATTTTATTACTTTTAATTTTATTTTAATATTTTGTTTAGTCTTAATGAGAAAAAAAGAAAAAAAAAGAAAGAAAAAAGAAAAAGAAGAAAAAAGGAAAAAAAGAGATATAAAAAAAAAACAAAAAGAAGAAAAAAAAAGGAAAGAGAAAACGGAAAAAAGAAAAAGAAAAGAAATCGTGAATATAATAAAGAAAAGGGAAACGTGAATACAAAATAAAATAAAATAAAAGAGAAAAAAGAAAAATAAAACAAAGTGAAAAAGAAAGCAAATAAAAAAAAAAGAAAAGAAAAAAAAGTGCACGCGGCACATTCACGCTGACACAACAAGAATGCATAATCATTTTCTCTATTATGAATTAGAAATAAAATCAAAGGGGGATAAGGTTGATTTTTCTCTCACTATCTCTCATACACATTCCCGTAACCACCCAACCTTTTTTTTCCTTTTCACCACAATTGGACGCCCTCGTCAGGAATTTACCTCACACGCGATTCCTAATTTTCGCTCAACAGAAACTCATGGTTTCATCAAGCACGTCACAAGGAAACCACTCTCGACACCTACATTGCCCTGCACTACACCACTCAACAGATTTAACCCATATTAACCCACCACCATAGCCATGTCCACATTCACGTTCACTGACTACCCGTCGCCAGCAACTATTATCAGCGTGGCACTGCGCCGTCTTGAACTTGCTAGAATTGGGTTTCGGCCTTCCCCTCTGCGGCGGGTTCTGATGGAGTTTAGCGAGTTCTTGGCCTTCTCCTTTCTTCAGATGGCGAATTCAAGTGGAGGAAGGTTTGAGGATGAAGACGCGAGAAATCTTCCCTATGCGGAGGCGCTGCTCGCAGATTGGAGAATGTCGTGTTTAGGGTTTCGCTCTCACAATGAGGATGTGAGGAAGGAGATGGTTTCACGTTTCTGGGTTTTGTTTGGTTTCTGGTTTTCTGCTTTTCAGGTTGAGACGCGAGGAGCTTCGCGTGATGAAGATGGTAATTTTGCACATGCCATGGAGGAGGTTTTGTTGTGTTCTGTAGCTTGAACAAGCAAAAGCAATGGTGGCATGATGATGATGCGATGGTGGACTGGGTGGCATTCTGCGTCATGGCGGAGTTTGTCTGAGTTTTAGGTGATAAACGAGAACGATGGTAGTGGTGTTGTGTTTGGGAGATTGAGAGAGTGGTGGTGGAGGCGTGTTAATCCGTTGGGAGGACGACTCTTCAGTGGAGATTTGCGTTTCTGGCAAGGAAGATGGAGGCCGAGGGAAATGGTTATTTTGGCGAGAGACTTTCGGAGGCGGCAGCGCCGGGAGGCAAACCTCTCTGGTTGTTTCGTCAAAAGAAGGAGAAGACCCTGGTTATTGGAGGCGCGAATTGCACGAAAGGGGAAATTGTGTAGAACCCCTAATTTTCTGATTTGGGGCAATAAAGGACGTTGGGTCAGACTTTGGGCCCAGTCTATCCTCATACCACCACACGCAGCTTTATTCGCACCCCTTTTCCTCTTCTGGCAAACAATAAAAGAGGTCTTGGGCTTGGTCAACAAAATATCTAGTGACACCTCCAACTTTGCTGATGCACTCCCTATATTTGGGTTGGACAAAAAGGCCTCAATGTTGCACTCCTGGTTTTCTCCTCTGCACTCCCTTATTCTTATTGGGCTTGGACTGTAATGTTTTTTTATTGTCTCTGTTTTTATTTCTTTAGTTTTAGAATTTGTTTTATTATTGTTTGTTAATAAAAAAAAAATATAAAAAATAAATAAAAAGTATTTTGAAAAAGTTTAAGTACACGTGTGACCGTTCGCGTAGGCCTTGTGCTAAAAATCTTTTCTTTTAAAACATTTAAAAATCAATAAAAAATATTTTGAAAAGGTTTAAGCACACGTGCGACCATGCGCGTAGGTCTTGTGCTAAAGATCTTTTCCTTTTTTTTACAAAAATTAAAATCAATAAAAGATATTTTAAAGGATTAAGCACACGTGCGATTGTTCGCGTAGGCCTTGTGCTAAAGATCTTTTCCTTTTCTTTACAAAAATTAAAAATCAATAAAAAAATATTTTGAAAAGGTTTAAGCACACGTGCGACCGTTCGCGTAGGCCTTGTGATAGAAACCTTTTCCTTTGCTTATATAAAAATTCAAAAATACCGAATGTCCTTTTTCAAACAATATAAATGATTTGTGCGCTAGAACTACGTAACCCTAATTTATCATTTTGAGAATACGTAGGAGCAAGGTCAATCCTTGTCGGGCACAAAAAAACACAAAAATTATTTTGTTTTCTTTAGAGTTTTATTTTTTAGGGGAAATTAAACATTTTGCAAACCACATCAAGCAGGCGTTGTAGGGTGCTAATACCTTCCCTACACGCGACCGACTCCCGAACCTAGAATCCGGTTCTCGCAAACCATGCCTTATCATGTTATGGTTTTTTCGTAGTTTTCCAGAATAAACTATGGTGGCAACTCCAAACTCTTTATTTCAAATCTTTTTCTTTTTTTGGATCGTCGTCCCGTCGCGATTCTGGTTGCAACACCATGAAATTGATTGCTTTGTAACAGATGAATTAATGCAGGGCTCATCACCATATTATTTGTGTTATCCCTTGGCATGGCTATACTGTTAAAGTGAAATGGGCCCACAACATTTGATGCATCAGCAAGTGTGCGTCTAGGACGAGGAACTTCCTCTGCCATCACTTTTGATCTTTGCGTAGATACCTCCGGTGAGGGTTGTAACAATCTCTCAAGAGAAGGGAACAATTCTCTATATGGACGTCTGAATCTCCTTCCCCTCCTATTTATCAGTCCTTCAGGAAGAGATTGTTGGCTTTTTCTTACTTCTAGTGTGAATGGCTTCCTGCATACACAAGAGACAAAAACCCTAGAAGCACTTTTTTATATAAAAAAAAATAAAACTGAAACAAAATGTATACAAATAAGTCAAATTTAATCAATTTACACTACTTGAAAAGTTAAACCACGAGTCCCTGGCAACGACACCAAAAACTTGTTAAGCCCCTAGCAAGTGTACCAGATCGTTATAAAGTAATATAATCAGTAAGACCGAGTTTCGTTCTCCCAAAGGACTCTTAGGCCTTATCTTTCATGTAGATTGATTGCATAAGACTTGAAAAAGAAATAATTTTGTAGTTGTATGCAAAACAAAAATAAACATGCAAATGCAAGTTGAATCAATTGGCAAGTAAAAGATATGAATGAATGGGGTTGTTGGGGTTTACAACTTCATCCTTATCCACCCTTTTATTTCTACTTTTCTTATTAAATTCGCTTTATTATCAATTGCCATGCACACTTTCTAGTCTACTCTAAACCCGATCTCTCGGTGAAAAGAGTCTATCACTAATTACTAGTTTAATATTTATAGTCTTCCCAAGTAATTAGCAATGCATTGAATTACAGAAGCAAAAAAATTTCATCGTCCTACTCCTATCTCTAGGTAGTATTTCTTAATCAAGAGAATTCCTATCACTTCGAGACTTCCCCATACGTCTCCGTATCGACAAAATCAAATATCTTCACACCGAATGAGTTAAACGATATGAACATTAATCTTAGATAAGAAACCCAACAATTTATAATACAAACATATGAATAAAATAAGAATTTCAATATAAGAGTGTTTCAAAAGCATTACATTGTTCCCCAACAACAAAGGGTTTAGTTCACCATAGGCATGGTGGAACTTGATGGAAATGAAAAAGATGAAAGAGTAAACCCTAGATTTGATAAATTGGAGCCTAAGCATCCAAGAAACCGTCTCCAAGGAGTGTAGAAGTGCTCTAGACGTCTCTGCTTGCCGAAAGATTACTCTGAAGGTCGCGCTGGGGCTATTTATAACGCATAAAAGTAACATAATTTAAGCCCAAGTGATGAATCGATATTTTATCGACTTCACTTAGTCTATTGTGCTAGAATTAATCAGGGAATTGTGCTTAATTGTCCGGTATTTTCCCGTTTCTACTAATTGTGCTTAATTTGACCAGAAATTCTAATTTTAATTAATTTGAATCTTTTGAGCTAATTATATGCATTATGATTTTCAGGGAAAATTTTAGAAATACAGTTTGGGACATTTGGAAGTTAAATGAGGTGCAAGCCACCACCCACTTGCATTTCATTTTTATTTGGGCTTGGACAGCATCTTGCAAGGCCTTGGGAAATTAATATTTGAGGGCACATTTGAGATTAAAGAAAAGTGAGGGTGCTGATTCAGTAAAAAGGGAGGTGCATACAGCAGCAACACATGTCACGGCCTACACTCTAGAAGCAACGCTGTTACTATCCGTGGCAATTGGTTTTTGGAATTTTGCTATTAGAGAAAACGTTGATGCATTCTGGGAACTGGAAAGCGTGATTCATTTGTTACTTTTCTTGAAGCTAGCACAAACGACCCAATACTTGTAGCCCACGTACAGCAGCAGCTTGGGCTGGTCCAGCATTTGAAGAGCTTGCGGCCCATCAGCAGGAAAGACTCCAGCATTGATGAAGCAACAAACAAGTCTAGGTGCTTGAAGAAATGTATGTTGTCCAGCAGGATAAAGTCCAGCAGCCCGTGAATTTAATGGATTAAAATTCACTTAAGATGGCACATGGGTGATTGAAGAGAGCGAGCCAGCGGTCCATGTGAGAGTTGCTCGAATGCATTTGGTTGATTCAACTATGGTCAGCACATGGTGTCATTTGCAGCGAGGTACACAGCTACTTTCGGGCTTAGGGAAGTGGCGCACATGAAGCGCAACACGTCATGGCCCATCATCCCATAATGATACATGCGGTCCAGCTTTGAAGCAGCCCAGCAAATGAAAAGCATCTATCAATGATAATAGCATGTGGTGCACGGTCTGCAAACATTCATTCCAGCAGGTGTAACCAGCAAACACGTTCAACTGCCACAAGACAAGGAAAGCTGCAGCTTCATGCATTCACGGTCCAGCTTGGGCAGCATTTTGGGGTGCAAACAGCAGGACTAAGGCAGTAGTAACCATGGAAGCACCTGCAGCCCAGATGCAACGTCACACAGCAACATCTTCACGCATCCGAAAGTCCAGCAGCCTACAGCAAATTGCAACCATCAACCCACACGTCCAGCACGTAGTGGCAGGAGAAAGAAGTCTAGTAGCAAGCTTTAGAGGTGCACGGTGACACGCTGCTGCTCACGGCTCATGATTCATCCAGCAAGCAGAAGCTCGGTCCAGCATCCAACAAAACTCTTCACGGACTAGCTTCACATGGTCCAAAATTGATCAACACCTGCTCTCTACATTTTTTTTGACACTGGCAGCAGCCACACGGAGCCCACGGTTCTTTATTCCATCAGTCATTGCACGATCCAGCTGCACACCTAGGGATTGCTTCATAAAAGCTACACAGCCGCCACAGAGGAGAGATGATCCAACCGTCATTTATTTTGCATGCTACTGTTAGGCTTGGCTGGAACATTGCTGGCTATGGAGTTTTCTTGGAGCATGGACACGGGTTGAAGAAAGAGGAAGCATACTTTGTCATTTTGTTTCATTGCAACCTACACACTTCTTTGCTTTTGAGTTTATTTTCAATGTTTTGAACAACTTGGTGGCGGCTCACGGTTCTAGGTCATGGGTTTATAGCTTTTGCCATTTTTTTATTTACTTTTCTTTGCTTGGCTGGAACTTTGTTTTTACACTCCTGGAACGTTGTTTTTACGCTGTTAAATAGTAGAGTTATAGAAGAACTCTTCTCTTTCTTTTGGGAATGAATCGTTGATTGTTGAAACCCTTTTTTTCTTTGAAAATAGCTGCTTTCAATTGGAGAAACACAACTGATTCAAGAGCACCGCTGCCATGCCTACACACTGATTCTATATTTGTCCACTCACATGATTCATTCCATTTCTTTTCTTTTAAAAAGACTTCATTTTCATTTGGTTGAAAAGGTGTGCACATGGTGACGGTTGTGAGGATTTTTTTTATCACTTGGTTCTCTTGGAGAAAGAGGTCGTGATTTAATTAGCTTTGATAAGAAAAAAAAGAAGTGGTGTACGGTGACGTCTTGGAAGAGCAGAGGAGTTATTGTTACATCCAGCAAGCGGATTCAATTAGTTGGAGCAATGAAGGATGCCACAGTTGAGGCATTATTGGAGAAAAAGCACACGGGACGCTCACAAGCTTGTGCAATTTACTTTTAATCCAATTGTCCATTTTCATTTGTTCAAATATTTTTCTTTTCTTTTAGCATATCTACAGTAACAATGTGTTTGTGATTATGAGCATTTTATTTTTATTTTCTTTAGTTAAGTGTTGCAATTAAATATCATTGAATGAGTTTTCTTATTTATTGATTGCATTGCAATTAGTTGACGCATCTTGGTAATGAATGTTTTACTTCAGTGTTTCATTCTCTTTAATATTGTTTATGCTGTATAACCAAACCCTCCCCCACTATGTTAGACCAGATTCTGAACCGTAGTTGGTCCTTGTGAGACGACCTAGGGGTCATTCCTTAGCTATACTACATTTATTTGCACATCAAATTTGTGTGGGTTGCGACACCCATCAAATTTTGGCGCCGTTGCCGGGGACCAACGGTTCGGTTTTGGGTCTTTTGTTGTGTTAGTGTGTGTTGTGTCTTGTCTTGTGTAGTGAGTGTGATGTTCTGTTTTGTGTGTTCGTCATTATGTGTTGCATTCAGGTAGCTTAGGTTGCATATTTTTAGTGCATTCTTCTTTTCCCCCTTCTTTCCCATGTCTACCTGTTTTGGCTATGTGGATACTGTTTCTTTTGCCTGTGCCTCTGATATTGCTTCTCATGCATATTCCGCTGATTTTTATGTTAAGAACAATATGACTCATCCTTCCATTCTTGAGAGTTCTCCTTGGGAGCCGGTTCCACTTGATGAGGATGATGTTCATTGCGTTCTCACCTCTAGACATACAGATTTGTTGCCTAGGTAAAAAGGGTTTGCAGGTGAATGCCCACATAGATATTTGGAGGAGTTCTACACCATTTTCTCTTCGAAGAAACCTCTTCATGTCCCTATTCATCACATGTTTTTAAGGGCATTTCCGCATTCATTAGAAGAAGCAGCATGGGAGTGGCTTATTCATCTTCCACCAAAATTCAAGGCCAATTAGGAAGATCTTAAGCATTTGTTTTTGGATAGATTCTCCCCTACTCAGCATCATTTTGATTCATATAGCAACGATCCTGGGTGGAATGATCCTGACCTGGGATGGTATGGTACTTCACAGCTTCAATATCAAGAACAACTGATAACGGTTGATTTAACGTGTTTGTGTGTGTATATTTTGAGAACAAATCAACTCCTTCATAGCTTTTACCTTGTTTTATCCTCACGTTTAGTGTGTTTTATAGTTTTCTTGTGTTTTATTTAGTATATGTTTGTTTTTACCTCTAATCTTTATGTTTGAGTGTGTGAAATAAATGAATAGGAAGCCATTCTAGTGGAGGAAAACAAGCAAGAACTCAAGGGAACATGTTTTGGGACAATAAAAGAAAATTTTGAAGCAAATACCCATGTTGGACGCCTTTGGAATCGCACAAGAGCCTCAATTTTAGAATGCTATCAAAACCGCCCGAGCTAGGTGTCAGAAATCTAAGCTGGGCACCAGAGTTGCAGAGAAATCCAAGCTAGGCACCAGAATTCCAAGCTGGGCGCCAGAGTTGCAGAGAGATTTCAGGCTGGGCGCCAGAGAATGGGGCTGGGCGTCAGAAAGTGGCGCTAGGCGCGAAAACTTGTTGTAACTCACTTCTGATGCAGTGAAAACTCGCGCTAGGCGCCAGGAATCCGAGCTGGGCGCGAATTTAGCTGATATGTCAAAATGAGTTATTTAAACATGGGTCTCGCGATTTTTGAGGGACTTCTCCTCCTACACTTCATTATTCACCTAGATAGATTGTGAGAGGCCCTTGGAGGCTATTTGGGGTGTTGGGAAGCTCTCCCACTCCTCCTTGGGTCTTCAAGATTCTTCAATGGTGATTTTGCCCCTTTTGGGTTGAGGAAGAAGATGGGTCACAGATTGAAGATGGAGATGCGAAAGGGAGGTGCAAATGGAGCATGGAGCAGCTACCAAGAACCTTGGGAAAGGCTTTGCATCTTCTCTTTGGTTCCAATTTCTTCCTTATCTCTTCAATTTTGTGAACCCTAAGTTCTCCACCATGGGGGCCTTTTCCTATTTGTTGAGATAAGTTGTAAAACATGGAATTCTTATGTATTTTGTGATGTTAATGATATATGCTTTTCCATTTCAATGTTAGTATTTGATTTCTATGCTTAATGCTTGTTG
>NW_014543804.1:132835-168653 GCF_000741045.1 Vigna radiata var. radiata | reverse complement strand
AGGCACAATAAGAGGGATCTGAGTGTTCTAACTTTAGAAAACAGGGAAAGTGGAATTATTTGCCAATTGTATGTCTGTTTTGTTTGTGTTTCTTTTATGCAGTTTGCCTTCAGATGTTTATACTTTCCACTGGTTTGGTTTGTGCTTAAAGCTTGTCTCGGGGTATGCCTTAGAGCATGATCTAGTTGTTGGGATGCCTAGGGATGGGGTTTCAACAGCCGAACTAGCTAAATCAACCCAGATATTACTAGTCACCCGAGTGATAGACGATGTGATTGTGTATTTGGACCCCACTGTTCTGGTTCTTAATGCAAGTTTTGATACATGCTTATGCCAAGGGATTGGGTAAGGTGTGTCAAGCTTAGATAGGCGCAACAAGAGGGATCTGAGTGTTTTTACATTAGAGAACAGGGAAAGTAGTATTCATCACCCTAGGAGAGTACAAAGTGATCTTAAAACAAGAGGGATCTGAGTGAGGGTATTTAGGAAATCCATTTCAATCATTCTGCATATTAGAATTGTTATGTGGTTAGTGTGCTCATGTTATGCAAGCTTTGTTTCTTCTTTTCCTTGTCTCTTTGTTGTGTTTTTCATTTTTCTATTTCACTTCTCTATGTGTTCCTTTTGTTTTTATCTTTATGTTTTTCAATTTTCAATTCTCAAAACTTGGTTTCTATTAAAATTGGACTAACGTCTTTGTTCGAGTTTCTTGGTGTTCTTGCAATTAATAGGGATGAAAGTGGATGAAGAAAAATATGCAAGGAGTCGGGGAATTTGAGCAATAAGTTGGTCCACCAAAAAGAGAGTTTGTTTTTTCTTTCCCTTTCTATTTTCTTTTCCTGTTGTTGATAATAAGTGTGACTTGGCTGGTTTAACAAATATGATGCACTGGTTATGTGACTTTGAGTGAGTTTTGCATGAATTTGAGGAGAACCATTTGTGTTTGCTCATAAATTGGTTTTGGAATACCTTGGGAATGTGTTGTGATTTTGTGAAAACTTATGCTTGTGGTTGTTTCTCATGTNAGTATATCGAGAATTTTGTTATTGTTTTTACTGTGGTTAATGATTGTGGCATGATCTATGACAACCATTGGAAACCAAAGAACTTAACCGGGTGAGATTTTGTGTCTCAGAGTTTTTATCTATGAGTGCTACCTCTTTTGGTTACAATTAACTTTGCTTGAGTTTCATTGCTAGTTATTATTCATTTGCATGCTTACATTGAAACAAGGTCCTCTTTCTTTCCCTCTTTGCATCATATACCCAGATTAGCCAATTGTGTATCAAAGATTAGAACCCTTGTGCAAACTTTTCAGCATTTAAAGAAACTTACCTTCACTTTTGAAACCTTAAGCCTTGTTGAATATGATTGACAATCTCACCTTGATGAGAGAGTAAGGTTTCCATGGTCAGTAACAATGGTGAATTGGTGTTAGTTGATGTGATGCATTCTTGTATATATGTCATCTATAAAAGAAAAAGAAAGAGAAAACAGAAACAGAAAAAGAAAAAGAAAATATACGAATAAGGTTATTGCAAGTGGGTGTTTGGTTGTTCTAGTTTTCAGACAAAAGAGAGTATAATGATAAAACTGTAAAAATGATGTGACTGCTCTCTTTGCTCCTTCACATTACCTAGATACACCAATTTCCTTCTTTGCCTTGTCAGACTATCAAATAAAGCCCTTGTTGTGTTTGTATGTTTTGAAAATTCTTGGCTCTTGAAATGAAAAGCAAAGTCAAATTTTGTGCTATCAGAGGTAGATGAGAGAATGACATACCCTTATACACTAGTGTGCTTGAGTGAAAAAACTTTTTCTAGTGAGGATTGGTTCCTTTGGCTGATCAATGAAAACATCGTTGCCATGATTGTTAATCTCTCATAAAGCATGTACATTCATTCTTGTAATATTTGCATTGTGAGCACCATAGCTAAGGATTTACAACGTTACACATATTCTCTTTGGATTGGTATTGAAAGAAGAGCATTAATGAATCTTATCTAATTTGATTGTGTGAACTTGCTTCCTAGTTATTTGACTTTTGTTGAGTAGATGTTTTTCTTAGCCAAGTTACCTCTTGCTTGAGGACAAGCAAGGTTTTAAGTGTGGGGGAGTGATAACGGTTGATTTAACGTGTTTGTGTGTGTATATTTTGAGAACAAATCAACTCCTTCATAGTTTTTACCTTGTTTTATCCTCACATTTAGTGTGTTTTATAGTTTTCTTGTGTTTTATTTAGTATATGTTTGTTTTTACCTCTAATCTTTAGGTTTGAGTGTGTGAAATAAATGAATAGGAAGCCATTCTAGTGGAGGAAAACAAGCAAGAACTCAAGGGAACATGTTTTGGGACAATAAAAGATCAATTTGAAGAAAATACCCATGTTGGACGCCTTTGGAATCGCACAAGAGCCTCAATTTTAGAATGCTGTCAAAACCGCCCGAGCTGGGCGCCAGAAATCCAAGCTAGGCGCCAGAGTTGCAGAGAAATCCAAGCTGGGCGCCAAAGTTGTAGAGAGATTCCAGGTTGGGCGCCACAGAATGGGGTTGGGCGCTAGAGAATGGGGCTGGGCGCCAGAAAGTGGCGCTGGGTGCGAAAACTTGCTGTAACTCACTTCTGATGCAATGAAAAGTCGCGCTGGGCACCAGGAATCCGAGCTGGGCGCGAATTTTCGCTGTTATGTCAAAATGGGTTATTTAAACATGGGTCTCGCGATTTTTGAGAGACTTCTCCTCCTACACTTCATTCATCACCTAGAGAGATTGTGAGAGGCCCTTCGAGGCTATTTGGGGTGTTGGGAAGCTCTCCCACTCCTCCTTGGGTCTTCAAGCTTCTTCAATGATGATTTTCCCTTTTTGGGTTGAGGAAGAAGATGGGTCACAGATTGAAGATGGAGATGCGAAGGGGAGGTGCAAATGGAGCATGGAGCAGCTGCCAAGAACCTTGGGAAAGGCTTTGCATCTTCTCTTTGGTTCCAATTTCTTCCTTATCTCTTCAATTTTGTGAACCCTAAGTTCTCCACCATGGGGGGCTTTTCCTATTTGTTGAGATTAGTTGTAAAACATGGAATTCTTATGTATTTTGTGATGTTAATGATATATGCTTTTCCATTTCAATGTTAGTATTTGATTTCTATGCTTAATGCTTATTGTGGCTTGATCACCCATGGCTTGAATTGTAGTTCTTGATGTATTGGAAAATATGACTTGAACTTAGAACTGAAATTGAACACCTAATTGATGGAATTGAGTTGTTTGTGAATGCATGAGAATGAAATGGATGAATTCTAGTCTTGACAAATTGTAAATACACTATGTTAAATTCCTTTCACACCAACTGTTTGATAAAATACCAAAAAGAGTTTCTTGTGTTGTTTTTGTGCACTTTGATGTCTAATTGAGTTATAAAAGGAAGAATTGTCATGTGTTGCACAAGTCCCTTGGGAGAGAACGATATTTATCACTTGCTACGCTTCGACCGGTGCACTTGCCGTTGGTTTTGCAGTCACAACAACAACCATCTCAGAATACTTCTATGCCTCCACCAGTTCAGCAATACCAGAGTCAGCAGTATGATGCTCCTGCCCAAATAGCTCCTCAACCTTCTGCTTCTAAGCCTACATTGAAGGAGTTATTGGAGCAGATGACTATTCAGAACATTGGGTTCCAGCAACTGAACATGGAGTTTCAGCAGGAATTAACTTCCCTTCAGAGTTTGACTGATTAGATGGGGCAGATGGCTACTCAACTCATCGAGGAACAGTCTCAAATTTCAGAGGAATCATCATTCCAGACTGTTCAGCTTCCAGATGATGTTAATGCCATCCACATAGGAGATGGGGAGCAGAGTCACGAGTCTACTATTGTGCCACCTACTTTCTCATTCTCCTATGCCCCTACTCTTGCACCTGAGGAGACTGATGAAGAATTGGAGGACCAGGCAGAGATAAGCAACATTATTGTGATAGGTAGACCAACTTCACCTTCCACTACTCTACCAACTTCCAGGGAAGTGAAGGTAAACATACTTGTGATTGATTCTGTTGTTGATGATAGGTATGTTGATGATTATAAGGTTAATGAGCATGATTTTCATTGTCCCTCTTTGCATGATGAGACCCACCTTGTGTTATCACATCTGAATGTTTGTTCTCCATGCACTGAACATGAATCTGAACCTGTGATTAATATTGTTTCTATTTCTGAAATTGATTCATGTTCTGAGGGTATATCATTGGTTCAGCCTATTACACTGGGATTAGGTGTTATACCCCTGCATGTTATTTCTGTGGAACCATGTTTCACTAACCATGTTGCAGGAGGTACATATGAATTTGATCAACACACACCCATGGTGGAAGACAAAGGTGCTAGAGTACATAAAAGCTTCAACATCAATAGGCACCAATTGAACCCGCTCATCAACAATCACTGCTTCTTGGATCCAACTGTGGAGGACACCTCCCTGCTTGATCAAATTTGGATACTGAAGCAGTTCCTCCTCAAGACTTCCCTGTTGAATCCAATGGTGGAAGACCTCTCCCAGGAAGTCCAAATTTGGCAATTGCCACCATGATCAGGGGAGTTTTCTCTTCCCTTCTCCCCCTTTCCTACTTTTATTGCACTTGTCCATGATCTGTTGATTGTTCTGATTTCTGATCTGATGATTGTGACACATTGAGGACACTGTGTAGTTTAAGTGTGGTCTATTGGGGGAGACTCTGATTTTCCTTTCTTAGTTTATGTTTTGTGCGTTAAACTTTTTGTTTTCTAGGTAGTTTTTGTTGTGTCTTGTGTATAGTTTTGCATGTTTCTCTTGATTTCTGGACTTTGTTTAGGTTGCGGACTTCTCTTTCACTTCATTGATACTCTGATTTGCTTGGAAATCCTTGCTTTTCTTTGCTTGGAAAGATGATTATGATGTTTGAGAGGGTGATTGATTGTGACAGAAATACCCTATGTGAGAATTTGAGCCACTTGATATTCTTTCTTGTGTGTGATATGTCTCTTGATTGCTTGCACATATGCCTTGGCTTGACTCTTGTTGATGATTCTTGATTGATATGCATGTTTGAAGGTGATTAAGGCAGCTTTGTTGTTGAGCCCTTCTAGCCAAATGAGCCTACCTTGTTGTGATCCTTTGATAGCCCCTTTGAGCCTATACTTTCCCCATTTCTTTATTTTGAAGCTCATACACTAGCCTTAACTGAAAAACCATGATTACCTTAACCTTAGGGAATTTTGGAGCTTTGGAATTGTTTTGGGAATAAGTGTGGTCTCTTGGGAAATTCAGATGAATTGGCTAGTTGGTTCCTCTTCTTGCTTTTGTTTTGTGAATATTATGAGTATCTTGTCTTTTGAATTGTGTGTTGATTAAAAAAAAAGAAAAAAAAAGGAGAGAAAATACAGAAAAAATTTTGTGAATAAAGGAGTCAAGAAGAGGATTGAATTAGAGGTTTTGGGTGTGAGTATACTGTGTTTTCACTTGTTCCCCATCGCTCCTCTATTTCCTTTGGTTTGTAGTTTCTCATCCATATTTATTCTCCCTTTTTCCTTGGCCCCATTTCACCCATAAAAGACCTTTTGATTTGAACATGCATATATGTTTTGAGTGTTGATATTAGAGGCTTGCCAAGTCTGTTTGTGTTTGCTTTCTTGAGTGCATTGAGTTGACATTATTTATCCTAGACACTTGAGAGAAACACTGATAGTGTGCATCTGTGAGGTTCTGTTGCTTTTGATTCACCTCTTGCGCGGATTGATTATTTTGCCATGCTTGGAATTGCTTGGATGATTTCTTGAGTATCTGCTTTCCTTGATTCTGTGTTGGATACTGTCCACTTCCTTTCACTGTCCAGATTTCTTGATAACTGTGCAACTCTGGGTTTGTCCTTGTGAGTCGTAGTTTCTATATGTTGGGTCTGTCACTTCTTGATCTCCGTAGAACTGTTCCCTGGTTTTCGTCTTGGTTTTCCCCAGGAGTGCAAAAGACTAAGTGTGGTCTATTTTGATGAATCGATATTTTATCGACTTCACTTAGTCTATTGTGCTAGAATTAATCGGGGAATTGTGCTTAATTGTCCAGTATTTTCCAGTTTCTACTAATTGTGCTTAATTTGACCGGAAATTCTAATTTTAATTAATTTGAATCTTCTGAGCTAATTATTTGAATTATGATTTTCAGGAAAAATTTTAGAAATACAGTTTGGTACATTTAGAAGTTAAATGAGGTGCAAGCCACCACCCACTTGCATTTCATTTTTATTTGGGCTTGGAGAGCATCTTGCAAGGCCTTGGGAAATTAATATTTGAGGGCACATTTGAGATTAAAGAAAAGTGGGGGTGCTGATTCAGTAAAAAGGGAGATGCATACAGCAGCAACACATGTCACGGCCTACACTCTAGAAGCAACACTGTTACTGTCCGTGGCAATTGGTTTTTGGAATTTTGCTATTAGAGAAAACGTTGATGCATTCTGGGAACTGGAAAGCGTGATTCATTTGTTAGTTTTCTTGAAGCTAGCACAAACAACCCAATACTTGTAGCCCACGTACAGCAGCAGCTTGGGCTGGTCCAGCATTTGAAGAGCTTACGACCCATCAGCAGGAAAGACTCCAGTGTTGATGAAGCAACAAACACGTCTAGGTGCTTGAAGAAATGTATGTTGTCTAGCAGGATAAAGTCCGGCAGCCCGTGAATTTAATGGATTAAAATTCACTTAAGATGGCACATGGGTGATTGAAGAGAGCGAGCCAGCGGTCCATGTGAGAGTTGCTCGAATGCATTTGGTTGATTAAACTATGGTCAGCATATGGTGTCGTTTGCAGCGAGGTACACAGCTACTTTCGGGCTTGGAGAAGTGGCGCACATGAAGCGCAACACGTCATGGCCCATCATCCCATAATGATACATGCGGTCCAGCTTTGAAGCAGCCTAGCAAATGAAAAGCATCTAGCAATGACAATAGCATGTGGTGCACGGTCTACAAACATTCATTCCAGCAGGTGTAACCAGCAAACATGTTCAGCTGCCACGAGACAAGGAAAGTTGCAGCTTCATGCATTCACGGTCCAGCTTGGGCAGCATTTTGGGGTGCAAACAGCAGGACTAAGGCAGTAGTAACCATGGAAGCAGCTGCAGCCCAGATGCAACGTCACACAACAACATCTTCACGCATCCGAAATTCCAGCAGCCTGCAGCAAGTTGCAACCATCAGCCCACACGTCCAGCACGTAGTGGCAGCAGAAAGAAGTCCAGCAGCAAGCTTTAGAGGTGCACGGTGACACGCTGCTGCTCACGGCCCATGATTCATCCAACAAGCAGAACTCGGTCCAGCATCCAACAAAACTCTTCACGGACTAGCTTCATACAGTCCAAAACTGATCAGCACCTGCTCTCCACATTTTTTTTACGCTAGCAGCAGCCACACGGAGCCCACGGTTCTTCATCCCATCAGTCATTGCACGGTCCAACTGCACACCTAGGGATTGCTTCATAAAAGCTACACAGCCACCAAAGAGGAGAGATTATCCAACCGTCATTTATTTTGCATGCTACTGTTAGGCTTGGCTGGAACGTTGCTGGCTATGGAGTTTTCTTGGAGCATGGACACGGGTTGAAGAAGGAGGAAGCATACTTTGTCATTTTGTTTCATTGCAGCCTACACACTTCTTTGCTTTTGAGTTTTATTTTCAATGTTTTGAAAAACTTGGTGGAGGCTCACGGTTCTAGAGCATGGGTTTATAGCTTTTGCCATTTTTTTTATTTACTTTTCTTTGCTTGGCTGGAACTTTGTTTTTACACTCCTGGAACGTTGTTTTTACGCTGTTAAATAGTAGAGTTGTAGAAGAACTCTTCTCTTTCTTTTGGGAATGAACCGTTGATTGTTGAAACACTTTTTTTCTTTGAAAATAGCTGCTTTCAATTGGAGAAACACAACTGATTCAAGAGCACCGCTGCCATGCCTACACACTGATTCTATATTTGTCCACTCATATGATTCATTCCATTTCTTTTCTTTTAAGAAGACTTCATTTTCATTTGGCTGAAAAGGTGTGCACATGGTGACGGTTGTGAGGATTTTTTTTATCACTTGGTTCTCTTGGAGAAAGAGGCCGTTATTTAATTAGCTTTGATAAGAAAAAAGAAGAAGTGGTGTACGGTGACGTCTTGGAAGAGTAGAGGAGTTATTGTTACATCTAGCAAGCTGATTCAATTAGTTGAAGCAATGAAGGATGCCACGGCTGAGGCATTATTGGAGAAAAGGCACACGGGACGCTCACAAGCTTGTGCAATTTACTTTTAATCCAATTGTTAATTTTCATTTGTTCAAATATTTTTCTTTTCTTTTAGCATATCTATAGTAACGATGTGTTTGTGATTATGAGCATTTTATTTTTATTTTCTTTAGTTAAGTGTTGCAATTTAATATCATTGAATGAGTTTTCTTATTTATTGATTGCATTGCAATTAGTTGACGCGTCTTGGTAATGAATGTTTTAATTCAGTGTTTCATTCTCTTTAATATTGTTTATGCTGTATAACCAAACCCTCCCCCACTGTGTTAGACCTGATTCTGAACCGCAGTTGGTCCTTGTGAGACGACCTAGGGGTCATTCCTTAGCTATACTGCATTTATTTGCACATCAAATTTGTGTGGGTTGTGACACCCATCACCAAGCCCATCACTTAGGCGCTCAACGCTCAATTTGGCTGCTCAGCGGTGGACCTTTGTTAAGTCCCTGGCAAGTGTACCAGATCATTATCAAGTAATATAAAACGGGTAAGTCCGAGTATCGTTTTCCCAAAGGACTCTTAGGCCATAACTTTCATGTAAATTGATCACATAAGACTTGAGAAGAAATTAAATTTAAGTGTTGAATGCAAAGAACGAAAATAAACATGCAAATGCAAGTGAATCAATTGGCTAGGAAAAGATATGGATGAATGGAGTTGTTGGGGTTTACAATTTCATCTTATCCTCCTTCTTATATCTATTCTTCTTATTTAACTTTCTTTATTATCATATTGTCATGCAAAGTTTCTTAGTCTACCCTAAATTTAATCTCTTGGCGAAAAGAGCCTATTACTAATTACTGGCTTACTATCTATAGTCTCCCGTAGTAATTAGCAATGCATTATAAACAGAAGCAAAATAAAATTGATTGTCTTACCCCTATCTCTAGGTGGCATTCGCTTAATCAAGGAATTTCCTACCAGTTCATGACAATATTGTACGTCTCCGTATCGATAAAGACAAACAACATTTACCGAATGAGTTAAAGGATAACAGCATTAAGCATAGATAAGAAACCCAACAATTGATAGTATAAGCATATGCAAGCATATAAATAAAATAAGAATTTTGATTTAAGAGAGTTTCAAAATATTACATTGTTCCCCAACAACAAAGGGTTCAGTTCACCATTGACATGGTGAAACTAGATGGAATAAAATGAAAGAATAGAAGAATAAATCCGAAATTTGGTAGATTGAAGCCTAATCATCCAAGGAACCGCCTCTAAGGAGTGTAGAACAGCTCTGGACGTCTTTGTCTGCCAAAATATTACATTGTGAATCGCACTGGGGCTATTTATAGCGCATAAAAGTAACAGAAATTAAGCCTAAGCCCATTTGATGGACTCTCAGCGCTTAATTTAGCCGCTGAGCGATTTGCCTCTAATTGCAAAACCGCTCAACGGTCCAATATGCCGCTCAGCGGTGACCCTCTAATTGCACAGGAGTTCAGCGGTGCCGCTCAAGCGAGAAGTAGTGGCTTCACCCACGATACTGGCGCTCAGCACTGGAATTTGGCGTTGAGCGGTTCACTTGACTCTTCTCTTTCATCCTTTTTCTTCTTCTTTCATGAGTCTAAGTCCCCCTTGCTTCACTTCCATCTTCAATTCACATCAAAACCCTGAAAAACAATGCAAAAACAAGCATAATATCTCTAAAACCAACTTTTGACTCTCACATGACTAAACTAAGTGTTTTACTTGATTTTAAGCTCATTCTAAGCCATAAAGGATGTTTTTTTATATCAAATTTAAGCATGAAAATAACGGTTTTTAGACCGTTATCAGCCTTATAATCGCAGACCAGCCAACGTTCAATTATGCCGCTCAGTGGTGGACCTCCAAGTCGTAGGACGCTCAGCGTCGCCACTTAAGCGAGAAATTATAACTTCATCCTCGAAGCTAAATTTTGATGTGTGTCACACCCTATGCAAAATTTAACGTGCATAAAAGAATGCAGTATAGTACCAGGAAGTGACTCCTAGGTCGTCTCTCAAGGACCAATTTTGCGGTTCGAGAATTAGGTCACACACGAAGTGGGGGGGTTGTTGAAAACTTTGTGAATGCTGATGAATTAAATCAAAACACTGACGCAAACAAATAATTAAACATAGATCTAAAAACGGTTTCAAAGACAGAATGGAAATGGTTGGTCATTAACTCAATTACTATGCTTCCAATCACATATCAACGACAAGTACACACTACTCTACTCCAAATCTAACACGAATCACCCAACTAAGCGAAGGCTAATTCGCTCTTCAAATTACAAACTAAGAGAATGCAATGCACAAATCTAATTAGTCATGCACCGTACAGTCTAATCAACTAAGCGAAGATTAAACAGCGATTAGGCAGCTAAGCGTATACCTAATCGCAGGCACACAACAGATTAAATATTGAGCTAAATCAGAGCAGCAGTATGACAAATAAAGTGCAAAAGTCTCATGAATAAACTACTCTAGCTTCTAATCCAGCACAACTAACCGACTAAGCGAAGGCTAATCATGCTATCATAATCGCGAACTAAGCGAACACAATACACCTATTCCATCCGATATGTTCTATACAAATTGATCAACTAAGCGAAGATGCAATCACCAACTGGGCAACTAAGCGTATAACCGTTGCAAGAACACAATCAGATTTCATAGAATGTTAGGCAGAGCAGAATAAATACAAAAGCAGTCTAAGAAATCTCAAGGAAACAATGTAATTTTATTAATGACCAACCCGACTAACTTAAGCTAACATGACAGTTAAATTATCAGTACCAAACATACTAGACAACATTAAAGTAAACAGAACCAATAAACCAAACATAACAGACAGAACGGAAACAACAAATTGATCAATCCTACATAAGCAAATTAAAAGTCGCGGCTTGCATCAACTTAAAAAGAATTGATAAATAAAAGAAAATCATCTTGCGGCTAGAATAAAAGAAGCTACGTTTTCAGCTTGTGCAAACCAAATTACATGCACCTAAATGTAATGAATTTGTCACTCCATCACCGGATTATCATTAAGCAAAAGACTTGAACAAGTTAACGAAAGTGGAAAACCCAATTCATTGCAGCTGGAAAAAGAAGATGCATCCTAGAGCTAGTAAATAAAGTTGTATCACGGAAGAAAAATACACAAGGTAACGAAGAACATTGCAATAAATATAAATGGTGACTAATTAAATTTAACTTCCAAACCAGCCAGCAGCTCCTTCAACCCTTTTTGTATTTCACAACGACAATGTAAAAATCATTTGCATTCAAATATAAATACAATGTATAAAAGAAAACAACATTTTCAATCTTCAGCAAAGAAAGATAAAATAACTAGGGCATGACACCACAGCTTAAATTTCGTCGCCCTCCATTCTACGTCACTGTCTCTACACTTCTCTCCTTCCAATTTCAATCTCCAAAAAAAATCCTATCTTCACCTACAGCTACATTCTTTAAAACCAACACATTCTTCTCTGTTGCAGCTGTCAGTAATATCCCCCTAGGGTTGCGTGTATTTTTAAGTGATGTCCCCTCCTCTGTTGGTGCTAGACGTGCTGTAAATGTGGGTTGTTCCTTCTCAATTTGCTGGGTGTTACCCCCATCTCCACGCTAGATGTAATAAAAAATTAACAGGCTGCTGCTGCCGTGAAGAGGTGCTATGATTTTTCTTCTTCACTTGCTGCACCAAAAAACAACAAGCAGGTTGTGCATAGCCCAATGAAAATTGGACGGTGATGTTGTGCTTCTTCCAAAGTTGCCTGCTACCAGCTCCAAAAATGTGGGTCACGGTGTTTTTTAAATGCTTCTTTTGCCGCTAGGTTTGCTTGTTGGACCGTGGCATCCTTTGCTTTGAAATAAGAATCTCATTTGCGCATGGAGTCCAACCCTTTAAATGCTTGCTGGACTTTTCTTTCAAGCGTGTACACTCTTTATCTCCTTAAGCCACGTGTAGCCCCCCTTTTACTTTTGAAGACAACATGTTATTCTTGTGTGGGCCAAGGCAGTGTATTTTCTCTTCTTTACAACCCAAGCAAACCGTGACACAGGCAGGCCATTTGTAATCACCGTGATACTCTAGCATAATTTTTAATTGAAGTAATTAATGAACCAGCTAGATGTCACACCTTGTGCTCATGGGCCAAATGCATATTGCTTTGCTAGACTTTTCTTTAATCATAATTTATGTGTGCAGGCTGTGAGCTTTGCAGCTGGTGTTGGTCCGTGTGTGTGGAGATGTGGATAATAATGTTGTTGCTGGACTATGTGGGACAGGATGAATTCACGTGCTGGAGAAAAGCAGGGTGCTGGGTCGCACCTCCTTCACATGGGCTCCTGAAGCTTTTGTCGTGGACGTGTGCTGTTGCTTTTGATTAAATATAGTGTGCCCTCTTTATCAACAAAACATAATCATTTGCACCTCCCAAGATGTTTCCATATGAAGGTCGCTGCTGCTTGATGGAAATGGGATGCGTTTCCTTTCTTTTGGTGGCAGCTGCACTCTCATGCTTGGGCCAGCTCATGCAAAGCTAATGAATGTTATTTTTTTCTCAAAAACTTTAGTCCCAAGCCGTGGCATCCAATTCTTCTCCCACGTGCGTCGGTGCTCTATTTTTTTCCTTCTATTTTTTTCTAGAAAATGTTGTCACACCCTTTTCTTTATTTATGGGTCGTGAGCCTGCATTCAGCCAATCAACACCTCTTCATTAATTGCTAAAGTTGTGACACACTTCTTTTTTCTTGATGCCACCCCTCTTCTCATAAGCCCAAGGAATAAAATGACCATAGTGCCCTCCTTCTTGAGCACACTTGTTTTGTGGAGAGTCTTGAATTGTGTGACAACTCTCAATATGTCCCAAATTGTATTTCCAAAATTTTCCCTGAAAATAATAATGCAATTAATTAGCTCAGAAAATTCAAATTAATTAAAATTAGAATTTTCGGTCAAGTTAAGCACAATTAGCAGAAACGGGAAAATACCGGACAATTAAGCACATATCCCTGATTAATTCTAGCACAATAAACTAAGTGAAATCAATAAAATATCGATTCATCACTGGCGCTTAGTGCTGGAATTGGTGCTGAGCGGTGAACTTGACTCTTCTTTTCTTCCTTTTCTCCTCTTTTCTTGAGTCTAAGTCCTCCCTTCTTTACTTCCATCCTCAAATCTCATCAAATCCTACAAAACAATGCAAAAAACAAGCATAATATCTGTTTTGATATAAATTTAAGTGTAAAAATAATGGTTTTTAGACCGTTATCAATGCTCAAAGGGAGAGAAAGTAACTGGAAAATAATTTTTGGTTGTGCATCATAAGAAAAGGGGGAGATTGTTGATAGGGGGAGCTACGATAAAGCTAAACCCATATATGTGTTTTTTATGATGACAACGACATAAATGTTTTAATAAGCTTACACACATTAAGCAAAGTTGATGTTTATATATTTGATTGTACTTGAACTATATGTTATGCATATTCATTGTGTTTATATATCTGTGATTATATCTGTGATATGCATATTCATTGGTTTTGAATGATAAAACTCTTTGCACCAGATATATCTGGATGAATAAATTGTTTACACTATTTATAAAATATGTTTAAATTTATCCAATATCAGTACATGATTAATTGTGGCAAACTGACCGATTACATTATGTAGATAATGGATTAAAACTCGTGTCTTTATTTATACTTGTTTACTGAGTGCATTGATGAGTTTTGAATGAAAAAGTTTTCAAATTTGCTTAAGTATGGTACTTAACCGATTACACTCTCTTCTTAATCGGTTAAAACAAGTGTGCATTGAAAACTTGTTTTTTAATAAGTCATAACTACCATAACGGTCATATTTTTAAATGTTATGACTTGCATTAATTACATAATCGATTACATGCAACGCTTAATCAGTTAAAAGTGAAAAATGTAATTTTGTTAAGACAGTATTAATTGCTTAACCGATTACATTAATAACGTAATCGATTAAATTGCGTGAGTGTTGTTATATCTATAAATAGACGCATAACTCTTTGCATTAAACAACTTTTTGAATCATAATTGTCATATCTAATAAATTTTGTTGAGTTCTTAATTGTAGAAGCATCTGTTCTCCAAGAATCGAGAAGAATTTCATTTGGAAGAAATCATATCAAGGATTTTTGAAGAGTTGTTGTGCTTCAAAGTCTGATCAATCTACATTGTGAGGTGTTCTTCTAGAAGATTAGAATCGTTTGCAATTTATTGTGATTGTGGTTCCCTATTGCTGTGGCCAGAAAGAGAACTTGCAAAGTTTTAGTTACTTTGAGTGTGGTATCTCAAAGGGGATTACAAAATGAGGATTGTTCTTTATAGGTGTATACTATAGTAGATTTGGAGTTAGAGAGGAGATTACATTGAGAGGGTGTCTTTGTATTTCTTGTTGCAGAACTCAATCTATATAGTGGAATCCTTTCAATCTTAGGTTGATTGAAAGAAAACTAGATGTAGGTAATTGAGGCCAAACCAGTATAAACTATGGTGTTGATCTTTCTATCCTTTCACTTTTACATTTTCTTTCATTATTTACTTGCATTCCAAGAAAAGTTCAAAGAATTTTAAAAGAATAATTTTTATAAAGCAAAACTAATTCACCCCTCTACTTGATAAATGTGGCCTACTACTTTAAATAGTACTTGTATATGATATTTTAGAATATTTCAATGATAATTATGTATGAATCATTCCGAATTTATGAATAACTAGTTTTTTTTATTATAAACGAAATTTTAATTTCAATCCACACAATTATAATTATATATTTATTATCTTTTTAAAGAATATATACATTTTTAAATATGTATATTCTCTAAATAACATGTCAGGTCTCTATCATAACTTCAAAATAATCAGACAAAGAAACGCTATATTATCATTCCAATAAACACAAATGTCCACCCAAATTCATAATCTATAATGACATTTTAGATGTGTAGCATCTTTAGTTTTTTTTTTCTTTTTATTAATAAAACTAAGATCTAGTTAACTGAATATCATCCCGAGGCAATTTTTTGGTTTCTTAGTTTAAAAATAGGTCTATTTAGCATCTACTTAAAAAACTTCCCAATGTATAATTGTTACCATTTATGGAAGAACAGCAGCAACAATAATCAAAATGGAAGAAGAAGATGGCAATAATCAAAATGGAAGAAGAAGAAGACTGTGTCGGGGAACAGAATAAGTGATACTAAGTCTTCTGAAATGATGATAATGAAAACCAATAGAATTTATTACAAAGAGCAACCTGTGATTCAACATTAGTAATAAACTATATATATTATCAGATTGTTTTTGTCTTAAGGAAGAAAGTAATGCAAAAAGGTTGTAATAAGCTATAATATATTTGAAGTAAAGGAAAGGTAAGTGTGTTCTGGTTCAGATAGAAATCCATTGATTGAGGGATTCTTGTAACCATTTATTGGTTGGGAGACATGCATTAAAAGTTGGTTGTGTGAGGAAGTTTCTAGTTGCAGTTGGATTATATATAGAGCAGAAGATGTAGCAGCAGTAGCCTACCAAGCACTGCCCAGAAAGGTACAGTGAGAAGAAGGGAAGAGAAAGAGGTTTGCTTGTGGTTGTGACAGTGCCAGAGGACCAGTGGTACCTACTGTACCCACCATGCCTATGTCTTCTGCCCTCAGATTGGTCCACACTATGCACTGTACCACTCCATATTCATTCTCAATTACATTCACCCAAAATCAAATCAATATTCATCATTCCACTCCTCTTCTTTATTACACTTTTTTTTAACCACCACCTTTGACTCTCCAAATTACAATCCTTCACCACCCTCTTTATTACAGGATTCATCCATAAAGTTTGATCATTAATCTGTTCAAAGACTGATTCCTTGTCTCAAGTTTAATAGAATAATCCAGACTAAATCTCCATTAAATAGAAATAATATAATTAAATAGTATATCAAAAATAATGATTCAATTGCTTTGAAATTTTTAATTAAAAGTTATGTCAACCTCCTAATTAATTTCAATTTAATAAGTTATATATATATATATATATATATATATATATATATATATATATATATATATATATATATATATATATATATATATATATATATATACCTATGAAACCCATAAGAAAAAACATGTCAAAAATCAAACTCAGGTTTTTTTTCATACAAACTTCATGCATATAGTTCTTTAACATTACCCCATAGACATCGGGCATGATGTTTAGTGACGTATATGACTGACTAGTGGTATTTTAGTAAATAAGTTGGTGATATGGACGTCGGTTTCTATATAGACCGATGTCTATAATACTGCATACGTCAATTTTACCACAAACTGATGTCTATACTGCTACAATTAATGCGATTCACTTACCCCACAGGCAAATAGACGTCGCTTCTTCCATCACCGACGTCTAAATGGCCTGAAAAAGGCATGTGAAAAGTCTATTGGACGTCGGTTTATTCAGGGAGCCGACGTCTATATGGCTGCAATTAATTCGATTCACCTACTGGACTGACTGGATACTGAAACGTCACTTCGTTCAGCGCTTTAGACGTCACTACCCTTGCATCCGACGTCTACATGGCCTGAAAAATGGCAGCTGAAAAGTCTATTAGACGTCAGTTTTTACTGGGAGCCGACGTCTATATGACTGCAATTAATGCGATTTACTTACCTGCAGGCAAAATAGGTGTCCATTTGTTCAGCACCGACATCTATAAGATTATAGACGTCGGCTCCCCTAGGTCCCCGTCGTCTACTGGACTGACCGGATACTGAAACTTCACTTCGTTCAGCACTTTAGACGTCACTAACCTTGCATTCGACGTATAAATGGCCTGAGAAAGGTAGGTCAAAAGTCTCTTGGACGTCTAATAAGTGAGGAAACCGACGCATCATTTCATGTTTAAGTAACCGCGAACTCGCAGTTACGCGCATTGTCTTCTTCCTCCTCTCTGTTTTTCTCTGTCGTAGTTACGCGGAGAATCTTCTTCCTCATCTCCGTTTCTCTCTGACGCAGTTACGCGCACAATCTTCTTCCTCCTCTCTGTTTCTCTCTATCGCAGTTACGCGCACAATCTTCTTCCTCCTCTCTTTTTCTCTATCTCGCGGTTAAGCATTGCAGGTGCGTTTTTCTTTTTTTTTCAACCGTTTAAACTTTGTTTTAGTCCGATAAAATTTGTTTCTTCATCATATATCATCTAATAACCAATTAAAATGTGTTTTTGTTGTGTTTTAATGTAGTTTTGATCCTCTCTTTGGGTAGCGTAGTACAACACTCTCACATTGCTAGCTTCCTCACAAGAAAAGCAGCGTCTTTTATATGTTTTATGGTGTTTCGACCGAAAATGGAACTTGGGTCGTTGCCTAATTTCGACCCAGGTTCGGTTTTGGGTTGAAATGTCATTAGAGATGCAAAAGACGCAAGCTTTTTTTTGTGGGGAAGCTAGCAAAAGGAGAGTGTGGTACTAGGCTATCAAAAGACAGGATCAAAACTGCACTAAAACACAACAGCTATATTAGACGTTAATTAATGCAATGTCGAACTTCTATAGTGAAGATAGACGTCGGTTAATGCATAAGCCGACGTCTATATAGCCCCATTGCACGTCGGTTTTGGCACATTCCGACGTCTATATAGACGTCGGGGGATGGCGTCGACTGACGTCTAAATAGACGTCGGTTGTATGGAATTTCGACGTCCCATTGACATCACCCGTATAGACATCGGTTTGGAAAATGACGTTAAAAGTCCAAATTAACATATGTTAAACAACATTTATGCACTAGTGATATTTGGGTAGTTTAAGTTAGGATTAGGTCTCTTTCATAAACCTAATTTTACTTTCAATGATTATTCAAACATTGGAATAATGTGCTTTTGTTGTAGATTATAAAATACAAAGCACTTCAAGGATAAACATGTCTCTTGTTGAAGGGCTAAAAGTAAAGCTTGTGTGTCGTCAAATGTCTGATTAACTTTTATTGATGGTTAGTGAGAAGAGTTTTGTTTGGATAAAGAAGGACCCATGATAGAAGAAGATTGATGTAAATTAAACTCACTTGTAAAATAAGAAAAACTATAACCATGATTGAATTTTACTAAATTGAAATTAGATGTGTCAAATATGATTGAAAGTACAATGTTGATGATTAATTTCTTTCATTAGAAGACATTAAAAAGTATATTAAAAATAAATTAATCTTTTTAAGGTTGGTTTTCTTGGTTTGACATAATGGGAGTGATTCTAATCTCCATTAATAAAAATTAATGTATATTAACTATTAATATTTATCAATAAAGCAAACAATTTTACAACAAACATATTTAGAAGCATTCATTAAAAGTTTTTCTATACTTACAATGAAATAGAAATAGATATACATATATCCGAATTTTTGAACGAACAAAATTTTACACCATTTTTTTGTTTTTCTATCTTTTGAGAATCGCTTGCTTAAGTTTTATATATATATATATATATATCAACCAAGAAATATAGAAATTATTTAATTTCTTATAACAAAATTTTATTTCTTTTATTTGCTTTGTAAATTATTTTTCATTTAAAAAAATAAGAACACATATTTTATTATGTCTAATTTGCCACATTAATTGATTGATTTAAATATTATACTAGTGTAAAAACGTTGTTTAACGTCACCCAGTAGACGTCGGTTTGTTGGTAACCCGACGTATATGAGTGGACGGTGGCAATATCGTAAATAGCTTGGTAAACTAGACATCGAATTTAAGGTAAGACGACGTCTATGATATTGTAGACGTCCCCACTACCGCAAATTGACGTCTAATGGCCTGAGGTAGGTGATAAGACAGTCTAGTGATGTTGGTGTTAACGGGGGCCGACGTGTATTGGGCTGCAATTAATGCTTTTCACCTAATTCCTAGACGCTTAGACGTCACGCAGTCAAAGGGTTGTCTGGAAGGTGGGAAGATAAAAAATTCTTCAATTTAGACGTCAGTGTTGAGGGGAAGCGACGTTTATGTGCCTGTAATTAATTATGTTAACCAAACTCGAGGGCCCTAGACGTCGGCTAGAAGGGCACCGACGTCTATTTTATTATAGACGTCGGCGCCCCATCACAACTGTCATGAACATCCCTGACAGGAAATCAAACGTCAATCGATTCAGCTTCTTAGACATCAGCTCCCCTTGAAACCGACGTCTAATGGGTATTCAAAAAGTCAGTTTAAATGTTAACTTGGACGTCATATTAGTGAGATAATTGACGTCTAGGTGACTGTAGACGTCGATTTCTGGAGCAATTGACGCCCAATTTCATTTTAAATAAACCGCAAACTCTTCGCAGCATTCAGTTTCTGATATCGTCTTCCTCTTCTTCTTTTTCTCTTGCGGCACCTCTTTCTTTTTCTCTATTGCGGCATTCCATTGTTATTTCTGATATCTTTATCGTCTTCCTCCTCTCCTTTTTCTCTCTTGCGGCATCTCAGGTGCGTGGTTTTTTTTTATACTTACCGTTTAAACTTTGTTTAGTCTTTCATCGATTATCTTCTGGTTCAACTGATTAAAATTTGCTTTCTTTGTGTTGTGTTTTAGTGCAGTTTTGTTCCTTTCTTGGGGTAACGTAGTAACACATTCTCCATTTGCTAGCTGCCTCCCAGAAAAAGTGGCGTCTTGTGAATTTGTTTTGATCATTTCAACCCAAAAACGATCCTGGGTCGTTGTCTAATTATCGTTTCACCGTGATTTTTTCCTCTTGCGGATGAAAATGGAACTAAGCAACAACACAGGTTCGGTTTTGGGTTGAAACGATCCATAAGAAGTTCAAAAGACGCAAGCTTTGTTTTGGGGGAAAACTAGCAAAAGGAGATTGTGCTACTAGGCTATCCAAAGACGGGAACAAAACTGCACTAAAACACAACCGTTGGATTAGACGTCGGTTAATGTATAAACCGACGTCTATAGTGCCTTTTAGACGTTGGTTATTGCTCAGACTGACGTCTATATAATGACTTTAGACGTCCAGTTAGTCCTACGCCCGACGTCCAGTTAGTCCTATTCCCGACGTCCAGTTAGTCCTACTCCCGACATCCAGTTAGTCCTAGACGTCAGTTATATTCATGTCCGACGTCCTATTGACGTCACTGGAATTGACGTCGGTTATTTTGTAGATGTTAAAAGCCCAAAATAATCGACGTTAATCAGCGTTTTTGCACTAGTGTTAAATGAAAACAATTACAATTGCAAATGAAAAAAAAAAAAAAAGAATGTTCAATCAAATTGAATTTTCAGCAACTAAAATTCTGCCGTGCTTAAGGGAAAAAAAGTATAAATTTAAGAAGATTTAGAAGAAGAATAAGAAAAAGATGAAATAAAATGATTTTTTCATAAAGTAAAATTAACTTACAGGATAGTTAATCCATAGAAATTTTCCTATAATTTTTTTAAAAACATGTTTAGAGAATTATATTCGTTCACATAAACAGTTAAGACATAAAATAATTTGTCTTCAAATGAAAAATGAATTTTTATATAAAATGAAAAATATATCAAGAAACTTTTAAAAGTTAATATAATTTTAACATTTGAAATCCTTTTACATTTTTTTTTTGTTAAATTATCTAAATATTTTTTTTATTCTAAAAAAATGTATTCAGTATGATAGAAAATTCAAAAGTTTGTTAAAATGACTGCTTCAACTTTTCTACTGCTACAAGCTAAATTTTGCTCTATAGACGCACCAGACTATTGTACATAGAATCACATCAACAGGAGACTATTTGAGCCTAAACATACACTATTTTATTTATAACAACCCCAAACTATAATAGATTTGAGGAAGTAGGTAACACTCCAAATTCAATCTCAAGACACAAATAACCACACAACAAGGAAAACGTAGGACTAGAATGTTATCCCAAATTGTTATATATATAGTCTTCTGCAACAAACATTTAGCATAGTACTTGTCATTCCCTCTCTTCTGGAACTGGTATAGAAGTCAGTTTCTCTGCATATATATATATATATATATATATATATATATATATATATATATATATATATATATATATATATATATATATATATATATATATTTCGGTTGAATTGTGTAGGGCTGAAAAACACACCTTTCTTTCATTGTTGTTTTCTTTATTTTTTTACTTCTGATCTTCCTGTTCCAAATTCTTCCTGTCCAAGTCGAGGGGGAGAGTACCTGCAAAAGACACTTTGACGTTCAAGTCAGTTATATTGCTTTAGTGTATTTTGATAGTCATTGGGAATAAGATGTCTCTACCTGGACATTTAACCATATATTAATAGGCCTCACCATTGTTCAGCCCATGAATTATTCATTAATACAGTATCTCTTTGTGTAATATAATATGTTAATCACCAATAAGTTTCATATATTTATCTTTGACACAGTCATTAAATGTATTAAGTAGCCATTAATGATTACCTGATCTGACTACTCACACTGAATGGTCGATCGGGTTACCAGACTTTTTTCGCTTTAAGGGTAGCCTCGCATTTGGGTTATTGAGCGGCAAACTCTAGGAGTTCTCTTTGGAACTATTCACTACATTGAATAGGAAATGCTAAGAGTTTTCTTTGAAACTTTATCCTGGGCAATAGATTTTCACTCCAAAAAATAAAGTAAATGTCAATATTTTATAAAGAAAAGGTACTGGAACCTGACAAAGCTGAACTTGTTGAGTGGTCGACTGATACTTCTTTTTCGAACTTCCCCCGAGCAGCTTGAGGTAGGAGTCATTTTCCTGACTTCCTATGTTGGGCGGGGTTTTCTGAAGTCATTTTCCTGACTTCTCCCCGAACACACCTTCCCCGATCGTCTTGAGGCAGGAATCATTTTCCTGACTTCCTACGTTGGGCGGGGTTTTCTGAAGTCATTTTCCTGACTTCCCTGAACACACCTCCCCCGATCGTCTTGAGACAGGAGTCATTTTCCTGACTTCCTGCATTGGGCGGGGTTTTCTCAAGTCATTTTCTTGACTTCTTACGTTGGGCGAGTGATAACGGTCTAAATATCGTTATTTTCATACTTAAATTTGATATCAAAACACACCCTTTATGGCTTAGAATGAGCTTAAAATCAAGTNAAACACTTAGTTGAGTGATGAGAGAGTCAAAAGTTGGTTTTAGAGATATTATGCTTGTTTTTACATTGTTTTGCTGGGTTTTAAGGTGAATTGAAGATGGAAGTGAAGTAAGGTGGACTTAGACCCGTGAAAGAGGAAGAAAAAGGATGAAAAGAAGGGTCAAGTGAACCACTGAGCGTCAGAATGGACCGCTGAGCGTCCAAAGCGATCAAGGGCAAACCGCTCAACGGTAAAAATGACCGCTGAGCAGTCCAACGGCTAAAGGGGAAACTGCTGAGCGGTTTACTTAGGCACTTGGGCGGTTGTCTGTTTTTATTAGCTCAGATTCTGTAATCTTTCTGTTATCTTTTTGGCTTATATATAGCCCCAGTGCGAATGAAAACTTAATCTTTTGGCAGAGAGAAACATCCAGAGTTGTTCCACACACCTCGGAGGAGGTTCCTTAGATGCTTAGGCTCCAATCTACCAAGTTTAGGGTTATTTCTTTCATTCTTTCATTGTATTTCATCTAGTTTCACCATGATTATGGTGAACTAAACCCTAGGTTGTTAGGGAACAATGTAATCTTTTGAAACTCTCTTATATCAAAATTCTTATCTTCTTTATATGCTTGCATATGCTTATCTTTATCAATTGTTGGGTTCCTTACCTTTGCTTAATGCTTTTATCGTTTAACTCATTCGGTAAATGTTGTTTGTCTTTATTGATACGGGAACGTACAGTAATGTCATGAACTGGGGGGAATTCCTTGATTATGCTAATACCGCCTAGAAATAGGGGTAGGACGATAACTTGTATTTTACTTCTGTTTATCATGCATTATTAATTGCTAGGGGTGACTAGGAATAGCAAGTCGATAATTAGTAATAGGCTCTTTTCGCCAAGGAATTGGGTTAAGGGTAGACCAAGAAAGTTTGCATGACAATTTGATAAATAAGCGAATTAGATAAGAAAAGTAGATATAAGAGGGTGGATAAGATGAAATTGTAAACCCCAACAACTCCATTCATCCATAGTTTCTTTTAGCCAATTGATTCATTGCATTTGCATGTTTACTTTTGTTTTTGCATTCAAAACCCAAAATTAATTTCTTATCAAGTCTTATGCGATTGGTTTACATGAAAAGTAAGGCCTAAGAGTTCTTTGGGAAACGATACTTGGACTTATTCATTTATATTACTTGATAACGATTTGGTACACTTGCCAGGGACTTATTAGCGGGGTTTTCTGAAGTCATTTTTCTGACTTCTCCCCGAACACACCTCCCCCGATCGTCCTAAGGCAGGAGTCATTTTCCTGACTTCCCCACGGTGGGCGCCAAAATGTTTCGATTGAATTGTGTAAAGCTGAGAAACACACCTTTCTTCCATTGTTGTTTTCTTTATTTTCTGATTTCTGATCTTCCTGCTCTAAATTCTTCCCGTCCAAGTCGAGGGGGAGAGTACCTACAAAAGGCACTTTGGCGCTCAAGTCAGTTATATTGCTTTAGTTTATTTTGATAGTCATTGGGAATAAGATGTCTCTACCTGGACATTTAACCATGTATTAATAGGCCTCACCATTGTTCAGTCCATGAATTATTCATTAATATGGTATCTCTTTGTGCAATATAATCTGCTAATCACCAATAAGTGTCATATATTTATCTTTGATACAGTCATTAAATGTATTAAGTAGCCATTAATGATTACCTGATCTGACTACTCACACTGAATGGTCGATCGGTATAACACTAATGCTCCTCATTATTCCTTTGGATAGTCGGTCTAATCTGGCTCAGTACAATAAATATAAATATATATATATATATATATATATATATATATATATATTTTTTTTTTTTTTTTCTTCCTGACTGAGTATTTGCACAACCCATCTGCAACATATAGAAGGAAAAAGGAATTACAGTGATGAGAAAAGAGCACAACATAAAATTCCTAGCAAGTTTCTCACAAAAGCCACAAAATGAAAATAGTGAATCATGAAAACCAAATGGGTATATCAATACTTTATATATATTTAGAGAGAGAATAAAAGTTGATAAATTTATAGATTATACAATATGATAAGAAAAGGTATATGCAAAGAAAAAAACTAAGTCTATAATAGATATATAAAAAATTAAGATTTATATGTATCATTGCTTCCAAAACTTTTCTTATGAATCTCCCACCGCTCATGTTACTGTTTTCTTAATGTTTTATTCTCCTGTTTTAAATGAAGTGTTTAGTGACCAATTTGTCATATTTATATAAAAGATTTTTGTTTTAAAATATTTACCCAAATAAATCTATTTACATTTTAATTTCTAAACTATCTCTTATATTACCGCCCAGGTTAAGAATTCCCGTCACCAGAAACCAAATTCTATTTGTGAAATAGTCCTTTAATGTTTTTTCCTAATTTTAAATATTTTAAGAAAAGTCAGATTAAAATTCAATTTTTTAAAAAATTAAAATCCTGCTAGATTTTCTAGTACACAATAGGTATATTTAGAACTTCATCTCCAAAAAAATCTATCCGAATGAAGTCAATTTTATATAATTATTTTTAATTTTTCTTTGAAAGATTTGGAAAAAATAATATGTGAAAGAAAATCTGATAGTACCTTTTACTTTTAAGAGAAACCAAATGTCTGAGGAACCAAATTTCTGACTTATATGAATCATAAATGAATTTAGTTTATTTTTAAAATTTTTGTTTTAAATGAGTATATTTGAAAAAGAAAAAAATCACATGCTTGAAGGAGTAGTAGTCAGTGAAAATTGCAAGTGGGAATGGGAGTGGCAGTCGCATACTGATAAATTAAAATTTTGAAAAGGATGAGTAAATGAATGAATGTCAATGGGACACAACATTCCAACGCGTGGAAGATTGTTTTGTCACACTTTGACATCAACCTCAATTCTGAAAACATATCCCATCCAACAATGTAATTACAAATACAAAAACACAACACTCTCAAAAATAAATATTATTAAAAAAAAAAACAAAGAAATAAAACATGAAACGTTGCATCTCTCCGTCCACGCACTGCCTCCCTTTATTGTCTTGTAGTTGTCAAATTAACACGCCGACGAGTCGTCCTCACACTTGTCACTTCTTTCCTCGCATTCATTTACTAACCATATCAGTACTTACACTTCTTTTATTTTCTTTAATTTTTTAATTTGACTAATCTCACAAATTTTAAATGTATGTTTTTTTTTTAACTTAGTTAGATTTAATACAAAGTTAATTTAATACAAAATTACTTAATTAAATGTTTGTGTTAATGATTAAAACCTAAAATATAATAAATATATAACTACTGTGTATTTTTTTTAAACAGTTTTAGTATGTCAAAGAAAATAACTATATATTTTTACCCAATACTATGACAACAATAATTAATTGAAATATTGATAGATAATAAAAGTTATTTATTTATTATATGAAGATAATAGATAATAAACTAAATTACCAAATTATATATGATAATTGTTTTATGAGTTATGACACTTCCTTAAATATTGAATTGAGTCATTTCCAAAACTAATTAATACTCTTTTAATTAATATGTTGCATGTGGCTTTGCCCTATATTTTAGTGTAGGATGTGGGACATAAAACAAACAAGAAATATACTAATAAACCGCCTTTTCATCTTTATCTTAATGTATCAAAAGTTAATGGGGACTGTTAGTGAGACGCTACCTTTATCCTCATAATATTTTTTTACCTTTTTTTAAACAGAGAAAAAAATAAATGAAACACATTATATTTGTTTTATAAAAATGGAAATGTTTTAATTATTAAAATATTTTTTAATTTGAATAGGGTTGGGTAAAAAATTATTAGGTAGAGAGGAAGGGGTTGGAGAAGTGATAGAGACAGATGGGAAGGGGAAGTGCAGAGACAAATTCATTGGAAAGAAAGGAGGGGACAGAGATTCACTCCAAAGTCGCCTTCTCAACCCTTCATGCCTGGGATCAATGAAATAATGAACCTTAATCAATCAAAACAATCTACATCACATTCACCTATCATACCTTCCTTCCCTGTCCTGCATATTTATTAAACACTTTCATCTTCTTCTTTTTCTGAGAAAATTATATATATAATATTTTCTTTGTTTGCCTCTGTCCTTTGGTCTAATGTATCTTCCATGTATAAAATTTTGGCATAGTCAACAAACTGCATAAACATAATATTCTTTTTGGAAAATTTCTAAGTCTCCACTTGGAAGACAAAGAAAAAGAAAAAAGATAAAAATAACTGTTTTTAATTAGAGAAGAAAATAATAAAAAAATTGGTTTTATTATAATATATTTCATTTGATTTATAACTTGTTTTTATTAATAATATTTATGTTATTTATTTATTATTAAAATATTTTAAAAAATACATCACCGTGTTGTTTTAGCTTGAAAACATAAACAAAGAAAAATGTACATTGTTATCTTTTTTGTCTTTGTTTTCCTGTGTAGGTTTTGTAAAAAAACAAAACATGAATCTTATGTTATGTTTCATGATTTTTCCTCTTTATTCTCATGTATTGTACATATTTTCGTTTTTTCTTTTTCCTTTTTTTATTTTAGTTAATGAAATAAATGTACTTAAGAGTGTGTTATTAATATTATTAAAAAAATTACGAAATTCATGTTTTCTTCTTATTTTTTTCTTTGTTTAGTTGAATGAAACAAATGTATACAAGAATCTGTTGCTAACTAACTTATTATAAAGATTACAAATTTCATGCTAATGTTTTAAATTATGTAAGTTTTTTAAGTAAAATTTCAAAAGATTAATGAACCTTGGGCAAAATATTCAAGAGGAGTTATATATATATATATATATATATATATATATATATATTATTTCTTATGTGTTTTTCATATTTATAGACACAAACTATTATGATTATGTCCTTTGGCATTTGTCGCAGCTTCGAGCATGATTATGAGCATCTTTAAACAAAGTCGACCAATAAAATCCTGCTTGTAAAATTTTTGCGGCAGTGCGTTCTCCATTGTAATGACCTGCATAAGGAGAATTGTGACAATGTCACAACATATCTTCTGCTTCTGCTTCAGTAACACATCTTCTCAACAGATTATCTGCTCCTATCTTGAACAAATATGGATCATCCCAAATGAATTGTTTGGCATCATGTAAAAACTTCTTTTTCTGTTGCCAGTTGAATCCTTCCGGAATAACACTTGCGGCTTTGAAGTTGGCTAAATCAGCAAACCAAGGTCTTTGCTGAATATACAAAAGAGCTTCATCTGAAAATGATTCCCAGATTTCTTTCTCCTTGCTTGTTACTTCCTCATTGACTAACTGGGATAAATGATCAGCAATCACATTTTCACTCCCCTTTTTGTCACGAATTTCTACGTCAAATTCTTGTAGCAAAAGTACCCATCTAATCCATCTTGGCCTCGAATCAGGTTTCGTCAGTAAATACTTTATAGCCGCATGATCTTTATAAATGATCACCTTAGATCCAACAAGATAGGATCTAAATTTCTCCAATGAGTAAACTATGGCCAAGAATTCCTTTTTTGTGGTAGCATAATTCAGTGGAGCCTCATTCAGCACTTTGCTAGCATAATAAATAGCATGAAACACCTTTCCTCTTCTCTGTCCCAGCACAGCCCCTATAGCATAGTCGCTAGCATCGCACATAAGTTCAAACTCTTTATCCCAATCAGGCGCCATCATCACTGGAGCAGAAATCAGTCTCTGCTTCAGACTGTCAAAAGCTTGCAAACATTCTGGACTCATCACAAATGGTGTCTCTTTAGCAAGCAGATTACTTAAAGGCTTTGCAACCTTCGAAAAATCCTTAATAAATCGTCGATAGAATCCCGCATGACCAAGGAAACTTTGGACTCCCTTTACATTTGTCGGTGGTGGGAGTTTTTCAATCACCTCAACCTTTGCTCTATCAACTTCAATCCCCCTGGCAGAAATTTTGTGGCCCAGCACGATACCTTCTGTAACCATGAAATGACATTTTTCCCAGTTCAAAACAAGATTTTGTTTGAACACATCGTTTGAGAACTGCATCCAAATTAGACAAGCATCTTTGAAAAGTATCTCCAAAAACTGAAAAATCATCCATAAAGACTTCGATGCTTTTTTCCATAAAATCAGCAAAGATTGCTTGCATACACCTCTGAAAAGTCGCGGGGGCGTTACATAATCCAAATGGCATTTTTTTGTAGGCAAATATACCAAAGGGACATGTAAAAGTTGTTTTCTCTTGGTCTTCAGGGTCCACCACTATTTGGTTATATCCAGAATATCCATCAAGAAAGCAATAATAAGCTTGCCATGCCAGTCTTTCTAACATCTGATCCATGAAAGGTAAGGGAAAATGATCTTTCCGGGTGACTGTATTTAATATCCTATAGTCAATGCACATCCTCCACCTAGTGACTGTCCTTGTCGGAATAAGCTCATTCTTTTCATTATGAATGACAGTCATCCCTCCTTTCTTTGGTACCACTTGAACTGGGCTTACCCATATGCTATCAGAAATTGGATAATAATTCCTGCTTCTAACAGCTTCAATACCTCTTTTCTCACAACTTCTTTCATGACAGGATTAAGTCTCCTTTGTTGTTGAGCAACAGGCTTATAATCGTCTTCCATCAGAATNCTATGCATACAATAAGTTGGACTTATACCTTTGAGATCAGCAATTGACCAACCAATGGCACCTTTGTTCTCTTTGAGAATTCCCACCAANTTTCTTTCTTCCTCTTGAGATAATGAAGCACTAATAATGACAGGTTTTCTCCCATTGTCCTCCAAAAACACATACTTTAGGTGTGAGGGCAATTACTCCAGTTCAATCTTACTATCTGAAGCTTTTTCTATAAGATCCATCTGTTCGAAGAGTACTTTTTCTGGTGGACTTCTTTTGCTGCTTCCAATTCCTGTATACATTTTTGATGTAGTTTATCTTCCTCCTCATTCAGATCCTCACATTCATTAGTCAAAGTTCTTTCTAACATGGATACATTACGAACTTTATTTTCTTGTCTCATACAGTTTTCTTCCACCAGGTCCATCTGAAAGCATGACTTGTCGTCTTTGGGATGTGACATAGCTTGAAACACATCAAAGTTCACCCCTTTTAACTTTTTGAACATGGTCAGAGGCATTAGATTTATATTGGCTCCTAGGTCAATCAAGGCTTTCCCAACCTCTAACTCTCCAATAGCACAAGGAATAGTGAAGCTCCCTGGATCGGGTGATTTAGAAGGTAATGACCTTTGAATGATAGCACTGCAATTCCCTTCTACCTCAATTGTTTCTTTTTCGGCATATTTTCTTTTTTTCGTAATGATCTCTTTCAAAAACTTTGAATAAGATGGTATCTGCTGGAGTGCCTCCGAGAATGGAATAGTTATTTCCAATTTCTTGAAAATTTCCATGAAACGATCGAATTGTTTCTCTTTCTCTTTTCTGGAATATAATTTTGGATATGGCAGTGTTTTTTCATACTCCTTCTCTTTGAACTTCTCAGCTTCTTCTTTTTGTTTCTCATTCAACATATTTTTTCTTCACGTTCGTCCTTTTGATCCTTTTCTTCTTCTATACTTACTTTTTTATCAACCTCTTGTTCTTTTAAAATTCTTCCGCTTCTAGTAACAATTTCGCAAGCTTCTTCCCCCCTACCTTTCTCCACACAGTCAACAGCAAAAACACTTTTCTTCATAATTCTCTGGAAGGTTTCTTCAGATTCCGTACTTCTCTGAATAGGGTTGAAATGAAGCATTTGTGGGGCCTTTGAAGTTTCTATAACTGCCTGCGATAACTCAGCAAGTCTTCTTGTCACTTCCTCCAATTGTTGTGTAATCACGTTATTTTGAACCATTGAAAGTTCCTGAATAGTATCGACACGCGTATCATGTGCTTCTTCGTTGTCAGCCATAAGTTCTATCAAATTATAAGCTTCATCTTCAGTCTTCCTACAAATACTGCCTCCAGCTGAAGCATCTAACACCATCTTAGACTGAAGGCACAGGCCTCCAAGGAAAACAAGCAAATATGAAGTCTTATCGAACCCATGGACTGGGGTCTTTCTTAACAAGCCTTTAAATCTACTCCAAGCCCTTCCAAGAGTTTCTTCTCTTCCTTGTTTAAATGCAGAAATCTCCAGCCTCCCTTGACTGATCCTTGCAGGCGGAAAGAATTTAGTAACAAATTGATGTGCCACAACCTCCCAAGTCCTAAACATTCCTTCAGGGAAAGAATTCAACCAATCCTTTGTAATTCCTCCAAGAGAGAAAGGAAACAAACTGAGTCTAACTCTGTCATCCGACACTCCGTTTATCTTGACAGTGTTGCAAATCTCACCAAAGATGGTCAAATGCTTATAAGGATTCTCATTCGACAACCCATGGAATTGATTATTCTGGACTAATTGGATGAGCGCAGGACTCATTACCATGCTGGTTGCGTTATCAGCTGGAACTGCTATACTGTTGAAGTTCAAGGGACCTACTGCGTTTGCTGCGTCCCTAAATGTACGTCTAGGAGGAGGTTGGTTAGCCATCTACTCAAAATCTGGCGCAGAAATCTCAAGAGAAGACTGCGAAAATGCTTCAGGAGAAAGAGATCTCTCACGTGAAGGACGTCTCCTTCTCCTCCCTTCTGGTAAACCTTCTAAGAGAGGTTGCTGGTCTTTTTTGCTTCTAGTATGGATTGCTTCCTACATACACAAGAAACAAACCCTAAAAGCACTTTTACAGAAAAATAAAATAAAACGCAATTAAACAAAAATAAAACAAAAATAATCACAACCAAGTCAAATTCAGTCAATCCACACTACTAGAAAAAGTAAACCTCGAGTCCCCAGCAACGGCGCCAAAAACTTCTTAACGGATTGGCAAGCGTACCAAATCGTATCAAGTAATAATAAATGGTAAGTCCAAGTATCGTTTTCCCAAGAGAATCGAAAGGCCTTATCGTTCGTGTGAATTAAGATCGTAAGACTTGAAAATAAAAATTAATTAATTGGGTGTGAGCAAACTATAAACATGCAAAAGAGATTGATTCAATTGACGAAAAGAAAACAATGGATGAATGGAGTTGTTGGGGGTTTACAATTTCATCTTATCCGCTCTCTCTTATTTACTCCTCTTGATTTATTAGCTTGATTAACTAATTGTCATGCAACTTTCTTAGCCTACCCTTAATCCGATCCCTTGGCGAAAAGAGCCTATTACGAATTACTGGCTTGCTATCCCTAGCCTTCCCTAGCAATTAATAAAGCATTATAGAGAAGAAGTGAAAAACAATTGATCGTCCTACCCCTATCCCTAGGTGGTATTGCTTAATCAAGGAATTACTCACCAGTTCATGACATTACTGTACGTCCCCATATCAATAAAGAAAAACAACAGTTTTCGAATGAGTTAAACGATAAAAGCATTAAGCACAGATGAGAACCCAACAATTAATAATCAAAGCATATGGAAACCATATAAAAAAACAAGAGTTTCAATAAAAGAGAGTATCAAAAGATTACATTGTTTCCCCCAACAACAATAGGGTTTACTTCACCATTTTCATGGTGAAGCTAGATAAAAAATGGATGAAGAATGGAAAAGCAAACCCTAGATAAGAAGAAATGGAGCCTAAGCATCTAAGAGATCCTCTCCAGAGAGTGGAATTAGGTCTGGCCGCCCCCTTCTGTCAAAAAAATACATCTAAACTCGCACTAGGGCTATTTATAAGTGAGGAGCGCTACAGAAAACAGGCCCAAGCCCAGCAGACAACCGCCCGGTGCCACACTTGTTCTGCCCGGCAGTTTCCCTCAAATCGCACTACCGCCCGGCGGTAGGGGTCTACCGCCCGACGGTTTGCCTCTAATCATAAATCCGCACAGCGTCCACGCCAGGTGTCTACTCCTCGCCCCGGACCGCCCGGCGGTGTAATTTGTCGCCGGGCGGTACGTCGACTCTTCAATTCTTCAATTTTGTTCTCTTTTCTTGAGTCTACGACCTTCATCTTCAACATCATTCTTCACTTTCTCAAAAATGCTACAAAAAAATGCAAAACAAGCATAATATCGCTAAAAATAGCTTTTGACTCTCTACACACTCAGTTATTGAGTTTTCCTTGATTCTAAGCTCATTCTAAGCAGTAAAGGGAGTAATTTGGTATAAGATGACATATGAAAATAGCTGTTTTTCAACCTTCATCATTTAACTTATCTTGTAGTGTAAACTGAGTAAGTTTGACTTGATTGTATATATCTTTTTATCCTTTTATCTTTTTATTTTTTTTTTATATAAAAAAAGTGCTACTAGGGTTTGTGTTTCTTATGCATGCAGCAGGAGCCCAGACATACTAGGAGCAAGAAAAATACGCAACCTCTACTTGAAGGCTTAAGCGAGGCAAGGGAGAGAAGGAGAGTCAGATGCCCATCTAGGGATTTATTTCCTTCCCCTGAAAGATTACTATCACCTTCACCAGTTAGAATAACAGAGGAGATGGCTGAACGAGCTCGTCCAAGACGCACTCTTGCAGACCAATCAAATGCGGTTGACCCTTTCCATTTTAATAGCATAGCCATGCCTACAGATCAAACGACCAACATGGTGATGAATCCAGCACTTATACACCTAGTGCAAAGCAATCAGTTTTACGGCCTGTCAAATGAGAACCCCTATGAGCATTTGACAGCGTTTTGGTGAGATATGCAATACAGTGAAGATGACAGGTGTATCAGTTGATAGAGTGAGGCTTAGCTTGCTCCCGTTCTCATTGGGAGGCAATGCTAAGACATGGCTTAATTCCTTCCCTGAAGGGACATTTACTAAATGGGAGACTGTGGCTACAAAGTTTGTCAACAAATATTTTCCATAGTCTAAAGTTACTCAGGGAAGACTGAAGATCTCATCATTCAAGCAAGGCATGGAAGAAACTCTAAGTCAAGCATGGGAGCGATTCAAAGGCCTACTTAGGAAAACACCAGTTCACGGGTTTGACAAGACAACCATTATTCTTGCTTACCTTGGCAGACTGAATATGTAGTCTAAGATGATGTTGGATGCCCCAGCTGGAGGTGATATCAGACAGAAGACTGAGGATGAAGCCTATGACTTGATAGAGAGTATGACAGCAAATAGGCAAGAAGCATACAGTGAAAGGGGCGCACCAACACAAAATAGAGGAATGTTGCATTTACCTAAAGATGACGCAATGCTAGCTCAAAATCATCTTTTAACCCAAAAGCTAGATACATTGACAAAGATCCTCTCACAAGTTCCAAAGGAGATTCGCAATGCCTCCTAAGCATAGCAACTATGCGATCTTTGTGGTGGTGACCATATCAATGGTCAATGTGCTATACTTGAGGAGATATAGCAGGAAGCTAACTACATGGGGAACCAATTCTAGTACAGGCAATGGAATTTCAACCAAGGCAATCCTAGCCAAGGTGTGAATAATCATCCAAGTATTGGTCAACAACAGAATAACCCATCAGGGCAACCAAGAGGCTTCAGGCAACAACAACCTTCAACTATGTGACAGTAGGTTACACATCTGACAGAGTTTGTCAAAGATATGAGTGATAGGTTTGATAAATTCATGAAAGTCTATGAGTCCAACTGTCAAGTGATCAAGCTACTTTAAGATCACTAGAAATGCAAATTGGGCAGCTGTCAAAAAGAGTAGAAACCACTGAAAAGAACCAGTTTAGGGCTAACACTGATGTTAACCCTAAAGAAGAATGCAAAGTTGTGATGACAAGGAATAAAAGAAGGGTTGAAAGGGAAGTTGTAGAGATAGGAAGCAGTGACGAAGAGGAGGAACGAGAGGTCATTGAGATAAGAAGCAGTAGCAGTGAAGGGGAGGAAGAAGAGAAAACAAGAGTTAGTCATAATGAGCAGAAAAGAGAAATTTATAATCCAATGACTATAGTTCCTTCAGTTATTAAACAGATTCCTGCAAGGATGAAATTTTATCTTGGAGATATGATAGATTTAAATGAAGCTGATGATGAGCAAGAATTTGACATTCAACCACCGAAGAATTATCCGCTTAAAGCAAAAGATCCAGGTTGCTTGAATCTGGCGTGTATGGTTATAATGATATTGATATAGGAGAAGCAATGATAGATTTTGGATCTAGCATTAACCTAATGCCCATGGGTTTTTTTTAAGAAAATTGGAGGGCTAACATTGAAATCGTCTAATCTTACTATGACGGTGGCAGATGGTTCAGTTAAAACACCATTTGTTATGGTGGAAATTGTGGTTGTACAAGTGGAGAAGCTAGAATTCTTAGCTGATTTTATCATCATGGGCATGGAAGATGAAGAAAGATTTCCAATAATTCTTGGAAGACCGTTCATGGCAACGTCCAAGATGTTACATTGTTTTGCAGGCTTTTAAGGTGAAATGAAGATGGAAGAGAAGTAAGGTGGACTGAGACCCATGAAAGAAAGAGAAAAATGATGAAAAGAAGGGTCAAGTAAGTCGTTGAGCGCCAGAATGGTCCGCTGAGCGCTTAGAGCGATTAGAGGGAAACCGCTCAGCGGCAAAACTAACCGTTGAGCGGTCAAAGCGGCAAGAGGGAAACCGTTGAGCGGTGAAGTTAGGCGCCTGGGCGGTTGTCTGTTTTTAATAGCTAGATTATGTAATCTTTCTGTTATCTTTTTGGGCTTAAATATAGCCCCAGTGCGAATTAAAAAAGGATTCTTTTGGCAGAGAGAAACGTCCAGAGCTATTCCACACACCTTGGAGGAGAGTTCTTGGATGCTTTAGGCTCTTTTTTATCAAATCTAGGGTTTGCTTTTCCATTCTTTCATTATTTTCATCTAGTTTCACCATCACAATGGTGAACTAAACCCTTTGTTGTTAGGGAACAATGTAATCTTTTGAAACTCTCATTTATCCAAATTCTTATTTATTTCATATGCTTCTCATATACTTGTTTATCAATTGTTGGGTTCTCATCTTTGCTTAATGCTTTTATATTTTAACTCATTCAGTAAAAGTGGTTTGTCTTTATTGATACGGGGACGTATGGTAATGTCATGAACTGGTGAGAAATTCCTTGATTATGCTAATACCGCCTAGGGATAGGGGTAGGACGATCAATTGTATTTTGCTTCCGTTCACATTGCATTATTGGTTACTAAGGGAGGCTAGGGATAGCAAGCCGGTAATTAATAATAGGCTCTTTTCACCAAGGGATTGGGTTAAGGGTTGGCTAAAATCTTTGCATGACAATTGGATAAATAAGTAAAGTAAAATTGAAAAGTAGATATATGAGAGTGGATAAGATGAAATTGTAAACCCTAACAACACCATTCATCCATAGTTTTTCAAAGCCAATTGAATCAACTGCATTTGCATGTTTATTTTTGTTCTTTGCATACAA
>NW_014543804.1:97090-132288 GCF_000741045.1 Vigna radiata var. radiata | reverse complement strand
TGCAAAATCAAGATAATACTCACCAGTTCATGTCATTACTGTACGTCCNCATATCAATAAAGACAAACATCAGTTACCGAATGAGTTAAACGATAAAGGCCTTAAGCACCGATGATAACCCAACAATAATCAATCAACACATATGGAGACCATATAAATAATCAAGAGATTCAATAAGAGAGAGCATCAAAAGATTACATTGTTTCCCCCAACAACAATAGGGTTTAATTCACCATAGACATGGTGAAACTAGATGAAAAATGGAAGAAGAATGGAAAAGCAAACCATAGAAAAGATGAAAAGGAGCCTAAGCATCAAAGAGATCCTCTCCAGAGAGCAAAATTAGGCTTGGCCGTTCTCCCCTTACAAAAGAATGACTATGAACTCTCAGTAGGGGTATATATAGGTGAGGAGCGCGTCAGAAAACGGGCCCAAGTCCAGCGAGCCACCGTCGGGCGGTTTAAGTGTGCCGACTCTTCAAATCTTCATTTTTCTGCTCTTTTCTTGAGTCAACGACCTGTATCTTTAACTCCATTCTTTACTTTTCTCAAATTAGTTTCAAAACAATGCAAAACAAGCATAAAATCGCTAAAAACAACTTTTGACTCTCTCCAGACTCATTTATTGAGTTTTGCTTGATTCTAAGCTCATTCCGAGTAGTAAAGGGTGTAATTTGGTCCAAATTGATATATGAAAATAACTGTTTTTCAACCTTCATCAACACCCCAAACTTAGAATTTTGCTTGTCCTCAAGCAAAACAAAACAAAAACAACACATAAAATGAAAACTTGGCTTTATACTGTTTCATCCAATGCCTCAACAATCCCAAGGTACATGACAAAACTACTCAATTCAATATCCTCTGTGACACCCAAAATAAGATGCATGCATGCTTTCAATCCAGAGATTGCACAATAGATGTTATACACTATGAATATTAAATCCACTAAGCAAAGATGTACTCATGAAAATTAACAAATCATACCAAGCAAGTGTTTCACTTAATCACTCAAGTATTTAAGGTGACACTCCAACTCTCAAATATTCACAAGTCGCATAAAACAAAATTGCCATTCATCTCAAACAATCAACATCTTTACATGCAAATGCCATCAAAAGGACTTTTCCAAGGCTTGTAATGAGGTTGGGCTAACAAGAAAGAATTGGTTTTTCTAGAATGCAAAATCCTTGAGTCAAGAGAGCCATCAAAATATTCAACATTTAAGCACAACTCTCTCACCAATGTCTCTCATTCCCAACTTCTTCCCCTTTTCTTTTCTTTTTCATTGAGCTCATCTTCATGTTTTTCTTCTTTTCTTTTCTTTTTCTTTTTCATGATTTTTTTTCTTTTTTTCACAACATTTGAGCTCAATGCTTTTCACTTGTTTATCCAATTTTCCCCCGTACAACCCCAAACTTGAACCTTTTCATCACATACAATTAAGCTCATCCCAACTCAAGGTAAAGAATTTCAAAACAAGGGTTCACATCCTGTTTAAGGCTAAGGTTCAAAAGGGGTATAATATTTCAAGCACTTTGGGTGAAAATTTGGCTAGAAAAGGTTTTTCAAAAATGGCCTTGATCATATGACATTCACATGCAATTCAATCGATCATCAAGATTAAGGTAATATCATCCTTGTTTTCCTGTGAACAATACATGCAACAATAAAAACTCTCAAGCTGAAAATCTCACACACATGCTTACTCACACAAAATTCATTCATACACTATGCCTAGCATCATGACCACAATCATAAATTCATCACCCATCTATTTCCTGGATATCATCATGCATTACAACTCAATTCTCATCCACATCCAAAATCATCAAATAGATCCATCATGCACATCAGTCAGTCAAACATTTTCAGAACAAGTGTTAAAGCCAAGAGTACACACCAAAATTTAAATTCAAACTATTCTAGGAATTTAAAATGCAAAAGTGTAAGAAGAAATCTAGGTTGCCTCCTAGTAGCGCTTGTTTAACGTCACGAGCCTGACCCAAACCTGGTTAGCACTTGTCAGTAGGTGCACTTCCTTCCACCACCCATCAATAGGTGTACCTTTCGGATATCCTTCAGTGGATACCAAAAATTTAGCATCCCTCAGTAGATGCTATCATTACTGCCATTAGAAGCAGCGCATAATCCAAAAAAAAAAATAAAAAATAAAAAATAAAAAAAATAAAATAAAATAATCAAATCAAATCAAATCAAATCAAATAAAATCAAATCAAATAAAATCAAATAAAATAGAATAAAATAAAATAAAATCAAATCAAATTAAATCAAATCAAATCAAATAAAATCAAATAAAATCAAATAAAATAATATCAAATCAAATAAAATCAAATCAAATCAAATAAAATAAAATAAAAGCAAATCAAATAAAATAAAATCAAAACGAGATAAAATAAAAAAAATTCAGAAACTGGGTTGCCTCCCAGCAAGCGCTTTTTTTATGTCACTAGCTTGACCTAGTAGAGTTCAAACACCCATCAGTAGGTGTTGATACTCCCCTTTCTTGATATTCTTTTCTTTTTCTTCTTCCTGCTGAATTTCTTCATAAAATTAAGAACATCAAGCACCTGTTTCCATGTTTCAATCATAGGAACTTTAATCTCCAATTTCTTAAAGATCTCCATAAAGCTCAAAAATTTATTTTCCTTCCTATGATATTTCTTTTTATGAGCAAGGGGTTTTTCACAAGATCTTTTCTTTTTACCTCTCTTCCTTTTCTTCTCTCTCCTCAACTTTCCTCTTTTCTCTTTTCTTTTTTTCTTCTTTATTTTTGAATATTTTTTCTTTTTTTCTTTTTTCTTAACCACTGTTTTTTCTCCCTCATCATCTTTATCTTCCTCAACCAACTCTTCTGTTTCTTCTTCTTTTAAATCTGTCTCTATCTCTTCTTCCTCTATCATTTTTCACAACAACAACTTTTTCTGTTTTTATTTCCTCCTCATACATCTCTAGAATCATATCATTTGCAAAGATAATGGCTTGACATTCTTCTTTAGGGTTAACTTCAGTATTAACCCTTATGATACCCAGAGACTTCAAAACATGAGAGTGTTGTTCCTGCAATAGACGTTCTTGAGCTTCCCCTAATGTTTCTTTGCATACAGGAGATTGTTTTTGTTGTAAACGTTGTTGGGCTTCCAACCAACGGTTCTTTTGGTCCAGAGAATATGTGTTGCCGCAAGAACTGTTGGACTTCCCCCAACGTTTCTTCTGGTAGAGAGAATAGTTCCTGCCGTAAACGCTCTTTAGCTTCCCCTAACGTTTCTTTTCGTGAAGAGGAATGATGCCCTAAGTGGTTTCGATATATATTTGAATAAGGATCCCACTAGTGGTTGAAATCATTTTAGTAGAATTGAGTGCCTACAGAATCAAACTCTTGTCCAAACGGCATTCTTCAAAAATTAGGCACAAAACCCTAGAAAACATTTATTAGAATCAAAACAAACATAAAATCAAGTCAAATTCAATTAATCCACACTACTAGAAAAATAAACCTCGAGCCCCTGGCAACGGCGCCAAAAACTTGTTGACAAATTGGCAAGTGTACCAAATCGTTCAAGTAATATAAATGATAAGACCAAGTATCGTTTTCCCAAGAGACTTGTATGGCTTTCTCGTTTGCGTGAATTAAAATAATAAGACTTGAAAAATAAAAATTAATAAATTGGATTTGAGAACAAAATATATTAACATGCAAAAATAAAGTTGATTCAATTGACAAACGAAAACAATGGATGAATGGATGTTGTTGGGGGTTTACAATTTCATCTATTCCGCTCTCTCTTACATACTACCCTCGAATATTAGTTTGATTGATTCAATTGTTATGCGACTTTCTTAGCCTCCCCTTAACCCGATCCCTCGGCGAAAAGGGCCTAATATTAACTACTGGCTTGCTATCCCTAGCCTCCCCTAGTAATTAATATCGTATTATAAACGGAAGTTAGCGCAATTGATCGTCCTACCCCTATCCCTAGGTGGTATTGCAAAATCAAGAGATTACTCACCAGTTCATGTCATTACTGTACGTCCCCATATCAATAAAGACAAACATCAATATACCGAATGAGTTAAACGATAAAGGCCTTAAGCACAGATGATAACCCAACAATAATCAATCAACACATATGGAGACCATATAAATAATCAAGAGATTCAATAAGAGAGAGCATAAAAAGATTACATTGTTTCCCCCAACAACAATAGGGTTTAGTTCACCATAGACATGNTGAAACTAGATGAAAAATGGAAGAAGAATGGAAAAACAAACCATAGAAAAGATGAAAAGGAGCCTAAGCATCCAAGAGATCCTCTCTAGAGAGCAAAATTAGGTCTGGGCATTCTTCCCTTACAAAAGAATGACTCTGAACTCGCAGTAGGGGTATATATAGGTGAGGAGCGCGTCAGAAAACGGGCCCAAGTCCAGCGAGCCACCGCCGGGCGGTTTAAGTGTGTCGCCCGGCGGTTTGCCGCAAATCGCCCTACCTCCTGGCGGCAATCGCCACCGCCGGGCGGTTTCCCTCAGGTCCGCCTAGCGTCAATCGCCATGCCTTCTCCTCGTACTGGACCGCCCGACGGTTTAAGTGTGCCGCCGGGCGGTGCGTCGACTCTTCAAATCTTCATTTTTCTGCTTTTTTCTTGAGTCAACAACCTGTATCTTCAACTCCGTTCTTTACTTTTCTCAAATTAGCTTCAAAACAATGCAAAAACAAGCATAAAATTGCTAAAAACAACTTTAGACTCTCTCCAAACTCATTTATTTGCTTGATTCTAAGCTCATTCCGAGTAGTAAAGGCTGTAATTTGGTCCAAATTGACATATGAAAATAACTGCTTTTCAACCTTCATCAGTTTACCAATTATATTACTTGATAACGATCTGGTACACTTGCGAGGGACTTAACAAACAGTATGACCAACACAATTACAATAAAAACATGCATTTCTAGCAAGTTTACTTAAATCAGTAAATTTCCTAGCATTGGTTATGTTAGATTGAGCTTTGTAACTAATTCCTTGTTTATAAATTCTTTGCCAGATGATTTTAAAATAGCATTTAAATTGTCTCTACCTTGAGTAAACTTAGTTAGCATGCTTGTTAAGTAACTTATCTTCACAATATGAGTAGGACAATTTTCACAATCTTTTTCTACTGTAACACTTTTAATTTCAACATTCTTAGCAGATAACAAAGCTTCTTTTAATTCTTTTTCTAATTTCTCATTATCAGCAACAAGGTTACTAATTCTATACTCATACTTTTCTCTTTCAGAGTTTAGTCGATTAACCTTATACTGTAGTCGCATTGCTTCAGCATGTAGTTCTCTAAACGCATCTTGTAGCAGATCATATTTGACTTCCACTGGTTCATTTGAAATGTCTACATCACTGTCATAATCGTTACATGTAACTTCATTCATGTAGCATATCTTAGATTCCTCTTCTTGATCACATCTTCATCACTTGAGCTTTCAAAATCTGAGTTTCCCAAGCAATGTATGCTCCTTTTCTTTTCATGTTTCTGCCTTAAGGAAATCTCTTCTTTCCTTTCTGCTTCGGCTTTAGATAAGGACAATTAGGCTTGATGTGACCTTCTTTTCCACATTCATAGCACTAGACAACATTTGTACTGAAACTTTTCTTTTTGCCTTCACCTGCAAAGTTAGTCAGTTGATTATCATTATTTAATAGTCGACTAAATTTCCTTACCATCAAGGTCATCAATTCTTTCTCGTCCATGTCTGTTTCTGAGTTGTTCTTGCTTGTAACCTTTAGAGAAATGGACTTTTTTTCTTCAATCTCCTCTTCAACCTTTAGTCTACCAAGTTCCAATTTATGTTCATGTAACTTGCCAAACAAGGTAGCCATGTTCATCGTTGTGAGATCTTTGGATTCAGAGATTGTTGTGACTTTTGGTTGCCAATTTCTATTCAGACTTTTCAATATCTTGATATTGATCTCTTCTTTTTCAAATACCTTCCCCAGAGCCATGAGATGATTTACTATGTGAGTGAATCGTTTCTGCACATCATAGATGTTTTCACCAGCTTTCATTCTGAACAATTCATACTCTTGTATAAAAGAATTCTTTCTTGCTCTCTTTACTTCATTTGTGCCTTCATGAGTTACCTCTAGGACATCCCACATTTCCTTTCTAGTCTTGCATTAAGATATCCTGAAAAATTCATCAATAATTAGTGTAGAGGCAATAATATTTCTAGCTTTAACATCATATTGAGCCTTTTCATTTTCATCAGTAGTCCACTCAGTAAAAGGTTTCAAAACAGTTTTATCATCAACAATTTTTGTAGGCACAAAAGGTCCATTTAATGTGGCATCCAAAATTCCTTTATCTTGCGATTCAAGAAAGATTTGCATTCTAATTTTCCAAAATGGATAATTTTCACCAGCAAACAGAGGTGGTCTGTTTGTTGAAGCACCTTCACCAAAAGTTTGAAAACTGGAAGCCATCCCTAGGTTTGTATAGTCGAATCAGAGAAAAAAAAAGTCGACTAGTTTTTCAAATATCTTATGAAAACCAACTCTGATACCAATTGTTGGAAAACAGGTAGGCTTCTTTAAACACCAAGAGGGGGGGTGAATTGGTGATGTTTCCAAAAAGAAAAATCTTTTCGCAATCTTTTATCAAAATTATAAAGCTTTTTTATCTTTCTTGAAATGCAAGTAATGAAAATTTTTATGCAGCGGAGAACCGTAGTTGACTGCGTAACAGATAAAGTCGACTGGAATGTAAATGATAAGGGATAGAGAAATTCAAACACAGGTTTTTATACTGGTTCGACCAACAATGCCTACATCCAGTGTCCTTCCACCCGAAATCAAATGCACTATAATGGTTGCGGTTTTTACAACAAGGAATTTAAAGAAGACCTCCACGTCAAAAATATAAATCTCCTCTCTAACCCAAAACCAAAATATAGCTGCACAACAAAACCAGAATTGCAGCAAGAATCCCCTCTTCTGCAATCTGCAACACCACTTTGAATAATCCTTAAAGTGCACTATCCCCCTATATCACAACAGGTACAATTCCAGTAGTCTTCATAGGATGCCAAGCCTTGATCACAAATCAGTAGTCTTCACGGGATGCCAAGCCTTCAAATCGATCAAACAGAAGCACCTTACTTGTGTAGGTAATGATCAGCAAGTGTAAACGCACAATGACTCCTCAATGAATCTCGTTCAAGAAATATCACCACCGTCTTCTTGGAGAATTCTTGGAGCTAAGAGAAATCTGAAACAGAAATGAAATTTTCAATTTATCAAAAGTCTTAGAACAAACTTGTGTTCAGTCTATTTATAGATTTCTGTTAATCAGTCAGATTCTCAGTCGAATGTGCTACTAATTCAGTCGACTGCATTATAACAGTTATAACAATTTAGTCAACTTAGTAGCCTATGGTCAACAAATAACAGAATACATTCAATACAGTTGACAAAGTCATCAATGCTCAACTAACTTTTTAAAAATATAGTCGTTAGAGTGCAAGAGCATAACAGAATTCTAAATCAGACAACAGATACAGTCGAATATTTAAACTACATAATCGACATCAAGCATGTAAAACATTTTGAAATTCTTTTCTTCTCAAAAATACACACAGCACTGATCCTCAAAATTTGCACAAAGACTTTAGCATAGTCGATTCCATTTACTATGTAATCGACTGTACTAGAACTTTAGCATAATCGATTTCATTTACTATGCATAGTGCTTTTGTTTTTCACCTTTAAAACATGTGCAGTAAAACATTTTAAATGATGAAAAGCCATAGCACATAAAGCATATAAACACGTTCCAGATATATGTCAAACAATCAGCATAGGAACATGTAACACATTCCAAACATGTTCAACAGATATAACAGTTAAAGTTCATAAGAACATGTAATCACAACAAACAACATATGCATGTTATTAAGCAATGTGTTGTCATCATCAAAAACTAGATTGATATAGAAATTGTGTTGTCAACAATCTCAACACAAATCCAATGTGAGTTATGGATAAACATGTTTCGTTTCCTAATTTGACTTGTTTAGCACCATTATAGTTTGATTTATAGGTATAATCTACAAAATCATTCATAATGGTGAGAAGCTCCAGTGTCAAGGTACCATAATGAATTAGGCACAAATGAAACGGTGGAAAATTGAAAAAAAAATATCAGTATTGAAAGATATAACCTGGGTGTTGTGCATGGAGGATTGTATTTGTTGATTGAATATTTGCCAACAATAAAGAACAAGATCTCCTATCTTGAAATATATTTGACAATGAGGTCAATTTTTGGAGAACTATTGATACTGATAGGGGATTGAATTCGATCTAAACGATTGGGACCATAAGAAAGATGTCCACCATGATTAAGGTTAGATATTGAACGAGCACAACCATGATAAAACAACCTACACAATTCGAATGATTCCAAGAAGTGCGGTGGAGTGCAATTGCGACAATGAGTCAGTTTGGTGATGCTTCTCTAATCTTTCTTCTCGATCAAGGACTAATGCCTCGATTTCTTCCACGATATAGCTTTCATGCCTCAATTTCTTCCACTGATCCATTGGCCAATCTTGAAACCCTAATTATAAAAAATTTCCAATTTTGGTGAAATTCCCTCCATTAATACACTGGTTCCACCATCTCATCCACTGGTCTGTTGGTTCTTCTCCTTTATCTTAATGGTGCAGGGACAACTCTTTGATCAATTCAGGCGAGGTGGTCCAAGTAGAGTAGAGGAGCCATCGTGCAGGCAAAGCAGGTGAAGGCAAGAGGAAGCCATGGTGGGTCTGTGTTTGAACGTGCCTTGTACTCTTGCATGGATCTTTGAAAGAGGTTCCTTGCTTTCTTTCTCTCTTTATTGTGATGGTGTTGTTGTTAGCGTTGTAGTGGTGAGCGGTGATGGGCTGTGTTTTTGTTCATCTCACATCAGGGACAAGCAATCTTTATGTTTGTTGATTTGTAGACGATAGCTTCGTGAGAAACTCGATCAAGGTTGTGAGGTTTTGTGAGTTGTAATGAATTGAAGCATGGGTGCATCTTGATTAAATTCCATTAAAAAGATGAATTGAGTAATCACTTGTTGTGAAAGAAAGAGGTTTTGAATGTGTTGAACCATTTTGATGATAGGTGGAAGGTGTTGACAAATTCGCAAGTGTACCAAATCATACAAGTAATATAAATGGTAAGACCAAGTATCGTTTTCCCAAGAGACTCGAATGGCTTTCTCTTTCGCGTGAATTAAAATAATAAGACTTGAAAACAAAAATTAATAAATTGGATTTAAGAACAAAAATATTAACATGCAAAATAAAGTTGATTCAATTGACAAATGAAAACAATGGATGAATGGATGTTGTTGGGGGTTCACGATTTCATCTAATCCGCTCTCTCTTACCTACTCCTCTTGAATATTAGTTTGATTAATTAATTGTTATGCGACTTTCTTAGCCTCCCCTTAACCCGATCCCTCGGCGAAAAGGGCCTAATATTAACTACTGGCTTGCTATCCCTAGCCTCCCCTAGTAATTAATACCGCATTATAAACAGAAGTTAGCGCAATTGATCGTCCTACCCCTATCCCTAGGTGGTATTGCAAAATCAAGAAATTACTCACCAGTTCATGTCATTACTGTACGTCCCCATATCAATAAAGACAAACATCAGTTACCGAATGAGTTAAACGATAAAGCCCTTAAGCACAGATGATAACCCAACAATTATCAATCAAAACATATGGAGACCATATAAATAATCAAGAGTTTCAATAAAAGAGAGTATCAAAAGATTACATTGTTTCTCCCAACAACAATAGGGTTTAGTTCACCATAGACATGGTGAAACTAGATGAAAAATGGAAGAAGAATGGAAAAGCAAACCCTCGAAAAGATGAAAAAAAGCCTAAGCATCCAAGAGATCCTCTCTAGAGAGCAAAATTAGGTCTGGCCGTTCTCCCCTGTCAAAAGAATGACTCTGAACTCGCAATAGGGTATTTGAAGGTGAGGAGCGCATCAGAAAACAGGCCCAAGACCAGCGAGCCACCGCCCGGCGGTTTAAGTGTGCCGCCCGACGATTTGCCATAATCCTCCAAAACGCCCGGCGGCAATCGCCACCGCCAGGCGGTTTCCCTCAGAATCGCCCACCGTCAATCGCCATGCCTTCTCCTCATCCTGGACCGCCCGGCAGTTTAAGTGTGCCGCCAGGCGGTGCGTCGACTCTTCAAATCTTCATTTTTTTGCTCTTTTCTTGAGTCAACGACCTGTATCTTTAACTCCATTTTTCACTTTCTCAAAAATAGCTACAAAACAATGCAAAACAAGCATAAAATCGCTAAAAACAACTTTTAACTCTCTACAGAATCATTTATTGAGTTTTGCTTGATTCTAGGCTCATTCCAAGTAGTAAAAGGCGTAATTTGGTCCAATTTGACATATGAAAATAACTGTTTTTCAACCTTCATCAGAAGGCTAAGTTTTGTTTTGTTTACTTGAGGACAAGAAAAGTTCTAAGTTTGGGGTTGTGATAATGGTTGAAAAACCGTTATTTTCATACTTAATTTTGATACAAAACACACCCTTTATGACTTAGAAACTAGTTTAAGATCATGCATTTTGTCTTAGTTGGGTTACAAGAAAGTCAAAAGTGTTTTATGGGTATTATGCTTAGTTTTCCTTGTTTTGATAGGACTTATCGAGAAATAGATGAAGGATAGTGAAGTAAGAAGGGATTGGACTTAAAAGAAGATGGAAGGAGGCACCAAAGAATAGTCGCGCCTACCGTTGAGCGGTAGATCCACCACTGAGCTGTGGCCTCGACAGTGATAGCACCGCCAGATACCTAGAAGTGAACACTGAGAGGTGGACTTAAGTGTCGCACTTACCGCTGAGCGGTGGACTTCAGTACCGCACTTACCGTTAAGCAGTGAACTCACAGCCGAGTGGTGTACTTAGGCTTTGGGCCTGTTTTCTGTAATTCTTCGCAGCTTATAAATAGAACAATGTGACCCTTAGAGGTGATCTTTTGGCAGAAAGGACGCAGAAACACGGTTTTCACACCTTGGAGGCGGATCTTGGATGTGAGAGCTCCAATATTACAAATCTAGGGTTATCTTTTATATTCTTTCCATTCAATTCATCTAGTTTCACCATGATTATGGTGAACTAAGCCCTTTGTTGTTGGGGAACGATGTAATTCTTTGAAACTCTCTTATATCGAATTTCTTATTTTATTCATATACTTGTGTTTATCAATAGTTTGAGTTTTTCTTTCGTTCTTGCTAATGCTTTGTTTAAGACGTTATTCAAACGCATCATCTTTGATTATCTCTATATGGAGACGTATAGTTAGGTTTAGACATGAAGAATTACTCTTGATAATGAATATTACTTAGAGATAGGGATAGGAACATCAATTGCCTTAAGCTTCTGAGTGTATCGCATGAATAATTGCTAAGGAGACTAGATATAGTAAACTAGTAATTGTGATTAGGCTCTTTTCACCAAGAGACCGGGTTTAGAGTAAAATAGAAAGTGACATAAACATTGATAACAAAGTTGAATTTAATAAGAATAGTAGATATTTGAGAGTGGAATAGAATGAAACCGTAAACCCCAACAACACCATTCATCCATATCTTTTTCTTGCCAACTGATCAAAACCTTTGCATGCATGTTTACTTCTTGTTTTGCATTTAAAACTCAACTTATCGTTTGTTCAAGCCTTATTATTTCCATTAATCACATGAACATTTAGGCTTAAGAGTCCTTTGGGAGACGATACTCAGACTTACCATTTATTTATTACTTGATACGATCTGGTACACTTGCCAGGGTGTTAACAACTATACTAGACCGTCTGACAAACAATACAACACAACTTTATATTGGTTCACCCAAACTCACCAACTACATTCAATCTTCGAAGGGCTTGTGTTTTCCTTTATATGAAAGTGAAAATTGCATTCAATCTATTTTGATATGCATCATTTATGATATACTTACTTATTTGATAAAGTTTTTGTCATCATAAAAAATAAGGAGATTATTAAAACCCTATATGGTTTTTTAAATGTAGCCCATTTATATAGTATAATCCTTATGGACCCTTTGTAAGTGTTTATTATAACAAACATTAAGCCAAAGTTACTTGTATAATTATGTGTTTATTACCTAAACACTCTAATGTGTGTTTTCTAGTAGTTGAATGATATGTAAAGTCAGTTTTTCCAATACAAAAAAGGTTTTTATTCTCTTGTCAAATTTTTTGTCTTAACATTAATAATTATGTATACTAACTTAATTATAATGTTTTTTTCCTTGTACATAAAGGAGATTAGTTGCTTCATATATGTAGTTAAATTTTTTCATCAAAATCATGAAAAAAATATTGTTTAATTCATTGATAATATGTATAGGCAAACGTACGCGAGGCAATTAACCACATGTTATTATTTTTAAAGTCATTTATTCATTATATTATAAAATAAAAATTATTTTAACAAGAAAAATTGTGAGAACGAGTTTTCTAAAGAAATATTTGAGTTTACTTCTTATGTTGATGTCTCACAATTCAATTCCACAGACCTTGTTAAGAGGAGAGACCTAGGAATCCATTTTAGTTACTATTTTTGATGTTGTCCACGTGGGTGAGTTGCAAAAATTCCCAGGTTGCTTGTCCTGTTCTACTCATCTCTCTTGTCCTTTAAGTATCCAAGGACTCATGTTCTTCTAGAACCTTTTGAATGGTACCTGCAAAATGTACTCTGGTGTTAAAGTCAGTAGATGATCGATTGGTGTAATATTAACTTAGTGATCCATGTATATGAAAGTCATATTTTAGAGCTTTATTTATGGTGGTTGTTATGGGCTTTTACCATTTTTATCGGTCTAATCACAACCCAATCATACCTTAATCAACATTAATAGGTTGATTCTTCATTAGCATTGTTAATCTGACCATTCTACAATCGATTGGCCATGTCGTTCTGTTAAAGTGGTCGGCCATGGGTGTTATGTCCAAGAGGTCAACCTAGAGTGGTCAACTAAGAGAAGCTCGACCTTGGACAAATAGGCTAAGAGGAGCTCAATTTAGAGTAGTCATCTATCTTAAATTTTAGATTGTTTGATTAATGGTTGGCTATCCAGGGTTGAGAAGACAGGCATATGAAATCAGGCCTCAAAGCCCGAGTATAAAATAATTCGCAAAGGGGTTTGGATTTGGTCGTTCGGTACTCGACGCGTATGCGAAAAGTTGTAACCCCATCAAGTGGGGTTCTCTAGTTGGAATTTTAACCATTAATAATGCACTATGTTGTATGTTGATTAGATGAGCTTTAACCATTTTTAAGGTAAGCATTTCTGTAGAGGTTCTTTTCAGAACTCACCTTTGACCAATCGCTTAAAAGGTGCGGTAGGGGTTCACTTGGTTGGATGCTCCTTTGACTGACTTATTGAAGGATGTGGTAGGGGCTATATTGGGTGAACACTCCCTTAACTAACCACTTGATTGCCTCCGTATGCCGAGAAGGTGAGACTAATAAGGCATGGTCAAGCTTTCAAGAATGAAGTCCGTAGATGATATGAGACTAAGAGGTCAAGATGTAGATGAGGTTGAATGGCCAAGCTATTGAAGCTATGTTGAGGCCCAAAGGTTGAATGAGGTTATGTTGAGGCCGAATGGTGAACACGCAGATGAGACCAATCGACCGAGCCATCAAGACTAAAAAGTCATAAGGTTGAGGCCCAAAGAGGCTAAGATGCAAGTGAGGTCGATCGATCGAGCTGTTGAAGACAATATTGACTAAGATGATGATGTCGAATGAGGTTATGTTGAGGGTGAATGGGGAAGTGCGCAGATGAGACCGATCGACTAACATATTAAGACTTAAAATTCCATAGGTTGAGGAAGAAAGAGGCCAAGACGGATGGTTGAGGCCGAATGACTGAGATGTGGAAGCCAAAAGAGGCTAAGATGATGAAGCCAAATGAGGCTATGGTGAGGGAAAATAGTTCAAGCTAAATGACCAAAATGTTAAAGTCGAAAGAGGCTAAGATGCAATTGAGACCAATCAACCTAGCTGTCACGATAGAAAATTCAACAAGTTATGGTCGAATAGGGCCAAGATTTAGATAATGCCGAATGGCCTAGCTGTCATGATTGAAGATTTAATAAGTTGAGGCTGAAAGAGGCCAAGACAAATAGTTGAGGTCGAAGACATGAGCTGTTAAAGCCCAAAAAATTGAGATATGAAGCCGAATGAGGCTATGTTGAGGCTGGACGGTGAAGGGGATAAGATCGAATGGTATAGGTGTTGAAGCCAAATGAGGTTGAAATACGAAGTCGAATGAAACTATGTTGAGGCTAAGCAAGCAACATGTTTAAGCTGAAAGAGGTTAAGTGGAGGCCAACAATTGAGGTTCAATGATTGAGGCTGAACAAAGCCAAAAGGTTGGGGCCAAAGGAGGTCGTGCAGTTGAGGTTGAACAATTAAGAGGTTGAGGCTGAAGGAGGTTGTGCGGTTGAGGTTGGACAACTAAGAGGTTGATCTCAAAGAAGGTCATGCGGTTGAGGCTAAATAGACAAGAGGTTGGAGCCGAACGATTGAGGGATTGAATGCTTCCACTATACTACTCATCTAGTTCCCTGTGGTTACAGTGGGAGTAAGAGAGAAGCTCGTTCGGTCCCATGATGGCCACCAAAATCACTCGGGTGGTACCTGTAAAAGCTATTATGATGCTAAAGTTAGTAGATGATAGATCAGTATAGTCTTAAGGCAGTGATGCATGTATATGAAAGCCATATCTTAGATATTTATTGATGTGAACCAATGATGGAGACGTGTGTTAAAACAAGGTTTTTTAAAGAGACAAAATCATCTAGAAACTCTAATTTTGAAGTTTAACAAATGAAAAATTAACCAAGTAGTATTTACAACTTAAACCACTTAAAGGATTCGGTTGGTAAAAACATCGTTGAACATATGAGCAAAACATCTATATTATGCATGAATAATATTCTATACAACTCACAAACAATATCTAACAAAAGTGCGTTTAATATTTCAAATTGTTTAAAAAAAACTTTTATTAAATGATGCACTTTGGAAACGATATGTTACTCAATAGAACATACTTGTGCATTAAACGATCAATATATGTAACATGCGTAAACGCTTTACTAACATTAAATGCATGTTTAATTTGTACTCCTTTGTCTATGGTGCTTCGTGTCTCTTTATCTATGCAGATCATTACAACACCTAGCTTTATTCCAAAGTCTGTACAAGATTAGAAGGACTTTAAGAGTTAGGAAGACATTATTAGAATATTTCCTTAATGATTTTTTGCTCTAAGGAAGTCGTACCCGCTACATCTTCCTAAAGCACTATTGCTCTGAAGCTACCTAACACCTGACTTCATATGTAAAGGCTATATGTGTAACACCCAAACATTTTAAGGGTATTTTGAGTAATAAAACAAAATTTGAATTTAATATTTGATCTCAATAATCCAAACTTTATTTTGATTTAACAAAAGTACGGTTTGAAACTTAGAAACTTTAAACAACATAGTCTTCACCACTTAACATAAGTTCAAAATTAAACTTACAAGTCTTACACAACATATTTTTTTGATACAATTTTTGTTTTTTTTTAACAAAAAGTCCCTGAAAGATTTTCCCAACAAGTCTCTCATCATCTCTAAGCCTTTTCAACTGCATCTACAACATTACTTGCCTGCTTCTATAAAACAAAAGACTACTCTGCTTATGTCAAAGACTGATGGTTAAACCGCTCTGTGCCTACTTTCATAAGCCTTCTAAGTCTACTTAACTGAAAATTTTGTGGTGGAAACCAATTACACTACTCCCAGTAGTAAAATTTTAAACTTCATTTCATAATTAATAATTCCTTATATTCACCTAGTATTATACAAAATGAACAAGTCACATCATATCATTCATCTAACTCAATCATATTCATTCATTTATCATAAATTGGTAACAACCCATTTTCATCACGTAACCGTGTCAATACCCAAAATTTATACCACATCATACGTATACCTAATGACCAGATATCATATTCTTATTATAAGTTCAAGTGGGTTTTAGCTCTATCTAAAATGTGGAATTGGTTTCTCTAAGTACAAACATTTAGTTACAAATTCGAGTGGTGAAAGTATAGTAATATATCTGAGGAATCATGTATCAAAGTTTCAAGTTAATCTGATGATAAACGAAGAGGGGATTTAGATTTTTTTGAAATAACTTAGAGATAGAAATAAAGTTATGGTCATTCTACTCAAAATTACAATATTTCTTCCTCTAAGTACAGTCTTCAAATTAAAAATTTCGACGGTCAAAGTTAATTAATATGCCTTATGAACCATATACTAAATTTCTAGGTTGATCTAACGATAAACTAAGTGGCAATTAGAGTTTTACTAAGATAACTTTGAAATTGAAAAAAAAAATAGTCAAAAACTTAAACTTCATAATATGATTAAGTATTCATCCTAACATCTTTATAGTTCACATATTTAACATAATAATCATAATTTATATTTACATAAAAGAATTATATTCCATTTTTGAAATAAAGTGAAAGCTTTTTGAGTAAACTTCCATGAAAGAGATGTGTGTCTCAATGGACAACTTAAGTATCTTGTCTTTCCTTAGTCAAAGTGTTCCCCAACTAGCTTTCACAAATTTCACATTATTATCATCCCAAGGCATTAATCTAACAAATATCATAGGGTAATAAAATATTTTAACATCTACTTACAATATTAACATCTACATATTCACAGATTCAATACAAGATTATAGACAATTTTCGTCACCTAAGTTCACGCAGAATAACAATATATAGTAATAATAGTTCACTTTTTTCACCATAATAATATTAGATCATCACTACTTATTACACAATAAGAACAGAGGAAGGTTAGCTCCTCTTACCTCTATTCCGGAATACTTTTCTCGATCAAAGATTGTTTCTGGAAACCTTTTAGAATCTTTAATCTTCTAAAGACTCTTTCCTTCTCTCTCTTTTTCCTTTTTTTTTTTTTACGGTTTCTCCCTTTCTCTCTTGTGTAGAAACCCCCTCTCTTCCTTAGCTATTTATAGGCAACGATTTGGTACTATTTGCATTTTTTTTTTATTTTATAAAAAATATTATTTTATTAAAATATCACCGAAAGAAGTGTTCTTGGTTACTTCCTCCTGATGATCACCGAAAGTTGCTTGTCCTTTTTTGATTTTATTTTTTTTAAAAATATATTCTCAAAAGGTTGAAGCCATGTCTCTAAAAAGACCATAATTCTTTATTTCCATAATTTTCTTATTAATCATATTTTCTACCCATAAACTTTATTGCTACTAATAATAGTACTAAGAAAAAATCACTACTATTTATTTAGGTGAATATTTTTCATGGATATTACAATATGGTTTCACCAAAGTCAACTGCATGAGTAACAAATCTTTCTTGAAGGCTATATAAAAAGGAAATTTGAAGAGAAGACACAAGAAAAATCTTGGAATCTTACGTTGTTATTCTCTTTCTTTAAGCATACATCGTCTAACACTTTCTTTGTAAAGAAAAAGTTTTACAAGTATTCAGATTTCATTGAATTGAAAAATATTTCCCTTGAGATCCTTTGAGCTGTACTTGTTTTTCTAGAACACTTTTATTGTATTTTTAAATTTTTAAGAGAATCAAAACACTTGTTTGATTAGTTCAGTTAAGTTAAACAGTCGAGTTAAGAAGATTAGTGTGAAACCAAGAGAGGTTAAACTCGTATATCTAAATTGGGTTGTTGTAAACCAAGAGTAGTGAAACTCATTGTAATCTTTGAAAGATTAATGGAACTCCTAAAGAGTACTTAACGGAGAATTGGACATAGCTCAGCTTGAGTGAACTAGTATAAAATAAATGAGTTTTATTTGTAGTTATATTTTGGGTTAATCAATTAATGAGCCTTATTTTGGTTTTATTTCAAGTTATAATAAGGGCCCAATTGGCAACTTAGTCATCAGTCTTTGGAAGACAAAAAGGAAGACAAAAAGGACACAAAGCCGAATGCTTTTATAGGACTTTTGGTTGCCACATATAAGTTACAATAAGCCATTAACTCTTTTGTAATTATAATGGATAAAGCTTTTAATAAGATGAACCATTTTCATAAAAAAACGTGAAGTTTTATGTAGAAATATTAGAGTTTTAAGTTTATTTTATCTTAGTGAGAGTGATTTTCCTAAGTTCTTGATTGATTTATGAACCTTTGGCTATATTAAAGGACTTTCTCGTCCTTTGTGTGTTGTCTCTCTTATAGAGAGTGATTATTTCCTTCCACCTTTAATAATTTTGTCAAGGTTTATCTCGTAATCTAACATTTGTTCTACTTGTCGAAATGAAGTGATTCTTGAGTCTAAATTGAAGTTCGGAATGCGAACTTTCACCTCGTTTTTAAATCACCCCAATTAGAGTGATATAGCTTGAGATATTGATGTTTCTAAAATACTATCAACTTTACTAAGTTTCCAAATTTCCTACAAGGTTCTAACCCTAAATATCTTAAATCAACCCTTGTGCAAATGAGGTTCACATCATTTATTTATAGTAGTTGTTATGAGATTTTACCTTTTTGTTTACCTAATCAGGGTCCAAACATACTGTACCCTAGGTAGCCACCCGGCCCCTACCCGGCCGAGCACAAACCGGCCCATAAGAGTGTCCACATGACTAATAGTCATGGCCGGGCACGGACCGACCCATCAGGAACCTCACCCTGTTGTCGCGAAACGTGTGCGACCCAGATGACGAACCTCACTCTGTCATAGCGTCCGCATGACTGTCAGTAATCATAGTCTGTCGGGGTAACCTCTGTTTGGAAGAAAAACTTTGAAGAATTCACATGGAGTTCATCACCGCAAAGGTAGTCCGGCGCCCTCCATGCTCACCATACCATCGACACGACCAGGGTCAAATCTTTTCTTGTTACACCATAAGGACGACCGCCGAGGTCCGGTTGTCGGCAATCACAGACCAGAAGTGGCATAAGCAACATGAGATTAAGGTAAAACTAGATTAGCCTCAACAGGCTTGCAATTGGGCCTTGATTAAGTTCCCACTAATCATTGGCCCATGGAAAAAACTATAAATAAGAGTCAAAGGTAAGAGGTAGACAGATACATTTAATGCACATTTATTTCACTCTCTCTCTATCACTACATTTAATATAAAACTGAACATTGACTTGAGCGTCGGAGTGCCTTTAGCAGGTACCCGGCCGGATTCCATAGGAGACCCGAGAACAACAGACAGACATCCGGGGAACCCAGGCGGACGGTCGGTAGAGGAGGCGACGTAGAGGAGGCGACGTGGATCGACTCAGACCTGTAAAGCAGAAACACATACTTTAATCAAAATTAACAGGTTGGTTTGTCATTACCATTGTTAATCTGACCATTTTGCAACCAATCGACCACGCCGTTTGGTCAAGGTGGTCAGCCACGAGTAATATGTTCTAGAAGTCGATCTAGAGTGATCAACCAAAAGGAACTCAACCTAGGAGAGCTCGGCCTAGGAGAGATCGACCCAGGAGAGCTTGACCTAGGAAAGTTCGACCTATGAGAGCTTGACTAAGAGGAGCTGAACTAAAATAGTCATGAGTCTTAGAGTTTAGATCGTTTGATTAATGATTGACCTTTAAAATTGACTTAACAAACATACAAAATTATATATAAATATAAAAGACAAGTTTATAATGTTGAATATATTAGTCATAATGAAGAATATGCTTATAATTTTCTCATAATAGACAAAAACACGTTTAGTTATTTATATAATTTAAGATAATTAACCACGATATATAATTCAAGATAATTAACCAACCAAGATGTATAATTCAACATAATTAATCAGCCAAGATATAACTACTGTGAATTATAGTGAGAAGTACTTTTGTGAATTCATTCCTAATTTCAATCTAGCCAAAACATTTCTTTGCGAAGTCGTCCTATATTTGTCAACACATAATAACTACTACATAATCTATTTTTCAAATAAGAGTAAAATAGTTGTCAATAACAATATAAAAATAATCAAGTAGAAAACCACCACCAACAACGTAATTTGTCTAAAAATTATATTAGTTTATATTAAAGAAATTTCTTAGGTACTATATATTAGTTTATGAAGTATAATTTGAGTTTATGTTGATTACTATTTTATTTCATTAGTTTATATGAATATTTTTTTTAACTTATGCTTGTTGAATTTACATTTTAGATTTACAATACTTTGATTGTTAGAATGAAAGTAGGCAATACAGATATAATTTTACACAAGGATTTTGGAAAAAAAAAATCAATATTATAATTCTTTGTGAATGTAACTTTACTAATAAATTTCTTTATTAGTTTGTAAATATAGTAGGAAGATACCTACCAGTATATGTGCATATTATCTATATGATATGTATGATTTAATTTAAGACACGAATTTATATTTCAAATGTTTTAATTACTAATTAAATATTTAAAACTTAAAATTCACCGGTGCATAGTCATATATATATATATATATATATATATATATATATATATATATATATATATATATATATATATATATATATATATATATATCACTAGGGCAAAAACACTATTTAATGTCATCCAGTAGACGTTGGTTTGTTGGTAACCCGACGTATATGAGTGGACGGTGGCATTATTGTAAATAGCTTGATAAATTAGACGTCGAATTTAAGGTAAGGCGACATCTATGATATTGTAGACGTCCCCACTGCCGCAAACCGACGTCTAATGGCCTGAGGTAGGTGATAAGACAATCCATTAACGTCGGTGTTAACGGGGTCGACGTCTACTGGGCTGCAATTAATGCTCTTCACCTAATTTCCAGGGCGCTTAGACGTCACGTAGTCAAAGGGCGACGTCTAAGGCCTGTCTGGAAGGCGGGAAGATAAAAAGTTCTTCAATTTAGATGTCGGTGTAGAGGGGAAGTGACGTCTATGTGCCTGTAATTAATTATGTTCACCAAACTCGAGGGCCCTAGACGTCGGCTAGAGGGGCATCGGCGTCTACGTTACTATAGACGTCGGCGCCCCAACACTACTGTCGTGAACATCCCTGACAGGAAATCAAACGTCAATAGGTTCAGCTTCTAGACGTCGGCTCCACGAGAACCCGACATCTAATGGATATTCAAAAAGTCAGTTTAAATGTTAACTTGGACGTCATATTAGTGGGATAACCGACGTCTAGGTGACTATAGACGTCGGTTTTTGGAGCAACTGACGACCCATTTCATTTTAAATAAACCGCAAACTCTTCGCGACATTCAGTTTCTGATATCGTCTTCCTCTTCTCTTTTTTCTCTTGCGGCACCTCTTCTTTTTCTCGTTTGCGACACCTCTTCTTTTTCTCTCTTGCGGTATTCCGTTGTTGTTTCTGATATCTTTATCGTCTGCCTCCTCTCCTTTTTCTCTCTTGCGGCATCCCAAGTGTGTGGTTTCTTTTTATGCTTACCGTTTAAATTTTGTTTAGTCTTTCATCAATTATCTTTTGATTCAACTGATTAAAATTTGTTTTCTTTGTGTTGTGTTTAAGTGCAATTTTGTTCCTTTATTAGGGTAACGTCGTAACACATTCTCCATTTGCTAGCTGCCTCCCACAAAAAGCAGTGTCTAGTGAATTTCTTTTGATCATTTCAATCCAAAAACGACCCTGGGTCGTTGCCTAGTTATCGTTTCACCGTGATTTTTTCCTCTTGGGGATGAAAATGGAACTAAGTAACAACCCAAGTTCGGTTTTGGGTTGAAAAGATCCATAAGAAATTCAAAAGATGCAACCTTTTTTTTTGGGAAACTAGCAAAAGGAGATTGTGGTACTAGGCTATCCAAAGACGGGAACAAAATTGCACTAAAACACAATCACTGGATTAAACGTCAGTTAATGTATAGACTGGCGTCTATAGTACCCTTTAGACGTCGGTTATTGCTCAGACTGACGTCTATATAATGACTTTAGATGTCCAGTTAGTCCTACACCCAACGTCCAGTTAGTCCTACACCCGACGTCCAGGTAATCCTAGACGTAGGTTATATTCATGTCCGACGTTCCATTGACATCATCGGAAATGACGTTGGTTCCTTTGTAGACGTTAAAAATCCAAAATAACCGACGTTAATCAACGTTTTTGCACTAGTGTGTATATATATATATATATATATATATATATATATATATTTGATTTGTAAAATGTTTTGAGTTCTAAAATTATTATATATGTGTGGCGAAAGAAAAATCGTGTAATTGGATTTTAAAAACTTAAATTCATTATTCATAAACTTTAATATTAGTTTTGTTGAACTGTTTACGCGTCGAGGTTGCAAGTAAAAACATAGACAGTAATTTAATAAAAGAAACAATGCAAGAGACATACCGGGACAGTTTAATGAAATAGTGGTCACACTCCAGGCATGCCAAGGAAAACACACATATATATATATATATATATATATATATATATATATATATATATATATATATATTAATGGAAAATATTATTTTCTTAGAATTAGTGAATAAAATTCTAACCATGGTTCTTAAAATCAAATTAACCTTTTGAGGACCGGAAAAAAATTTATGAAAATGAATCCATCTAGAAAATTCACTTGAAATATTTGTAGAGTGTGAATAAATATTATCATATTTTTGTGAAAAATAAATTTGAATTTGAATTCTTAGTATTAATTATATTAAAAGATAAAAATAAAAATAATGATATATTTACGTTGAAGAAAACACATCATAATTATGAGGTAAGACAGTTGTGGCAGATTGAGGAGGACTGAATGCACAACACCTCCAAAAGCAGAAAAAAAGAAAAAGAAAAAAAATGAGGAAATTGTTTTGCATGGGTGAGGAGAAGACACATCCGCAAAGAAGATATAAAAAAAAAAAAAAAAAAAAAAAAGTGTTAACATCGAGCGTGAGACAAGTGATGAAGGGTGTATTTAGTGTTGGTGGGCTGGGTGCCTGTAATTGGTGTCGCGAGTTTCCATCGGAAGAGGAACGACAACTTCCTACATTTGACGTCTGCTCCATGTGTTTTCAATGTTCCTCTTCAATGATCCCACACATATCTATTTATCTATCTATCCATCTATATGGTGCACATACTTTTATCACCTAACTAATCTCTTCTTCTTCTCTCTTCCCCACCACCACCACCTCCTTACCAAGCTTCTTTTCTGTCTTTATTTTCTTTTCTTTTTTTGGTGGTTACCATGTCTCTTTCTTCCCTATTATTATCATCTTATTATACTTCTTCTTCTTCCTCTTTGCTTTTTCACCAACTATTCCTCTTCCTTTCTCCTTCGTTTCATCAAATCTTAAATATTAAATCTCCACTCCCAATAAACAACCTATTCTTTTAACTAATTACTCAATTTTCCAATTCATATTTTTTATTTATAAAAAAAAATTCATACAAACATTATTTTCAGTTCGTTTCATTAGGTAAAATAAAAATAACATAATAACTTAATAATACAGCAAATTTTATTATAACAAAAAAATTATATTTATTTATATATTATAAATTTATCTTATTTTTAATTAATAAAAAATTATAACAAATCAAGAATAATTTAAATATATAATTTTCTTTTAAATATAAAGACAAAAGTGGTGAAAGAAATCTGAAAAATTTAAAAGAAAATATAAATTACACGGGTATGGGCATAAAAAGAGCCTCTTCTCTTTCTCTTTATTATGCAATCTGGCCTAAAAAAGAGGGAAAAATTAGTGCCGCCACATTTGGCAGTTTTGCTAGTTTTTAACCTAAAGAGGTACATTTGGACCATCCTATTCTACAATTAATACTATATATCCCACCTATAGTGTGCCGTAAATTATTATTCGCATATGCTTTGCTTCTTTTTCGGTTTAATTTTGAAATCAATTTCCAGAAATAAAACAGATCCAAGAAAACAAATCAGTGATGCTCTGCCTTTACCCTTTAACCAGGTTGGGTAAGTAGGTTGCTCCAACAATACAATTTCACTTAAATTGCAACTATACAACTTTTCAAAATACCAATATTACGTCCACTTTAACCTATACTATTTACATTTCGACTTTCTTCAAGTTACGATCATGTTTCTGGGGGAAAACTATTTTCAAGAACCCCCATTTCAATTTCAATTTCTTCACTACTATTTTCTCTCCCAATTCAATTTCAATTTCTTAATATAATTCCCATTTATACACACATGTAGAGATTAGAGTTAATAATGTAGTTACCAAATCACAAAGCAACTAAGTCTTAAAAGATTAGTTCTAAAACATTTAAATTTTACGGCTAATTAATACCGTCATTTAAATGATATCAAATGTGGTAAATGTAGGGGTTATTTTACATTATAAAATACTAAACATTTTCACCATTTTTAAAATTTTAAAATATGTAACAGTTTTTTTTTTTTTTTTAAAAAAAAGCAACTCATAAGTTATTAACTAGTAATATTTCTTTTATGGGTTAAATCGTGAGTTCAATTTTTAAAACACAAATGTGTCTAAAACCATATCTACCGAGAAGACAGTAAAAAGTGGGGTCATACTCGAGTCTTGACTACGTTGGCTTCAAAGACCATGGAACCGCGGACCCACCATTAAACTTCACAAAAAATATAATGTTTGGTACGATACTACCTGAATTTTAAATACACTTAATCATACGTGAATTAATATCATATTTTTTTTATATCGGATAAGTATTGCATGTTTATTATACGATGTTATCTTCTGTTTTCAAAATGTTACATCTTAGTTAGAGATTTAGTAAATAATCAATTCATTTAACACAGATAAATTAGGTGGGTAATTTAAATAATTTTGGCCAAAACACACATTCACATGCTTTGAATTATGGTAATGTGCATCCAAATAAACCATGTTTGTGTGTGCTAAAACTCCTTTTTGTAAGCTAAGCTATGAAGAAAATGTTAAAAACTAAACCGTGGGGTTGAATCTATTACCTATGGCACAGTCCCACACCCACATAAACTAACCACTTCCTTCGACCAAAAATAAAACCTCAACTTTATCAGGGATCATTTCTGTCACCATTTTAATTCATATACAATCACTTTCATTTCATTATCATTCTTTTATAAACCATTTTGTTTTCTTCTCTATAGACTTTTCCAAATATTATATTTTTGTAAAAGTGCTTACTTTATGAGTATGAACGCATAATACTTTTCTTGAAAAAAATTAAACCAATCTGTTAGATAAATTGACGAAGTATTGTTTTTATTTTTAATAATTTGATCAATCGATATTCTTCTCCTCTATTATTAGTTGGTTACATTGATGAATAAAAAATAAAATAGTTTACGCAATAAATAAATTTATGCTTTCGATAAGATAAACCCATTTTTGTTCTTACTTTTGTTTTTACTTTTTTCTGTCAGCTTATGATCCACGATGCATAAAATGATTAAGGTAGCGTTTAGATAACTTTTGCATGTTAGTAGACAAAGAAAGAAGCAAGCCCATATTAATCATATTAAAATAATGACGGAAAATTTTGGTGTTTAATTTTGCTTTACTATAAAAGCAAAACATGTTATTATTTTTTAAAAAACTAGAATAATAATAATAATATTATGAGTTTGTTCACTAGATTTTAGAAAAATCTATCAGCTAAAAATGTGCATATATTGTTTTTAAAACAGCGATACAACTCAGCTTCCTTTAACATGTCTTTGTTGTTTTGCTGGCTTCTGAAGATAAGGGTTTACTTTTTCAGATCCGACGAAAAAGGAGAAAACAAATTTGATTTACGAGGATCTGGCTAAAAGAAAATTTATAGTGTGATGATTAATTCTAAATATCTTTAGATTATGAATTAATTAGAAAACATTTTGAATATAAAGGTTAAAAATGTAACAGTGAATAATGTTTTTCTGAAAGGGAAAATAGGAAACAGTTGCAGAGACAGAGAGAGAGAGAGAGAGAGAGAGAGAGATAGGATTATTATTACTAAGGGAGTCCAACAAACAGCAGGGAAGGAGCAGAGTCTGATATTTGTTGCTAAAGAAAAGGGGTTTTTGTTTATTTATTGATTTATTAATTAGTTAATTAATTAATATTTAATTTAGTGTTAGTTTGTTTGGTGTGTTGTGTCATGGTGCGTGTGTGGTTTTGGAGTCTTGCAGTGCATTGCATCATCCATAGCCCAAAAAACAAAAGCCTTCTCTGCTCTGCAAAGAGTGTGGGTCTGTTCCTCCCCTTTTATCTGTGCATCCATGTCGGCCACACACTTCGTGGCTTTCCAATATTTGAACCCCAAAGATTCGCTTTTGTGAATTCCGTTTTTTTTTCTTCTCTTCCTTTTCCCGGGTCTTTGTTGCCTCAGAATTTCCTGCTTCAATTTTGGAGATCTTCCTGCAGAGATTCTTGTGCGGGCAGTTATAGATTTTTCTCTTTTCCTTTCTTTCTTCTATCCTCTTGCCCTTTTTATTATCTTCCTTTTACCACCCTCAGAGACAAGACAGCGACTCAGACTGTTCCGTTTCGTTCTGTTGTGTTCTGTCCTAGATCTTGAACAACTCTCCTCTGCAACATCTTCATGTTTCTGCAATGATCCACTTATAAACTTATCACCCTATATCTATCTTTCTCTTCCAACTTCACGCCTTTCTTCATACCTTCAACTTCTTCCTTCAGATTTCTAATTCTCTATAACACGCCACTCTTTCTTCCATGGAAGCCACCCTTTGACCCCTTCAGTTCTCCATGACATTTGGTTTTTCTTTTTTTAATTTATTCTGTCAAACTTGTCGAGACAGAGCTATTTATTGACAACAATTTAGAGGTATTTGAATTGGTCAGTCAGCAAAATTGGGACTCGAAATCAGAAACTGTGGGCGACTGGGATTCTCTTTCTCAGTGGAAATAAAATTTGCAACTACCACTCTGAGTTTTCTCAGAATTACTGTGAACAGGAGTGATCATATATATGCTTTTTAAGGTAAGAAATAGACTCATAAAAATGCAACCGAGGTGATGTTTGAATTCAGAAATGAACTCTTTTTTTTTTTTTTTTATCTGTATCCTCTTACGATTTTTTGTGATAAAAAGGAACTCAATTTGGGAAAATTTACACTTGCAGTGAGTTGATGAGAGAGATGATTACATTCATGGACTCGAAAGAGAAATCGAAGGAGGCGGAGAGGTGTTTGGATCCTCAGCTATGGCATGCGTGTGCAGGTGGCATGGTGCAGATGCCAGCAGTGAACACCAAGGTCTATTACTTCCCTCAGGGACATGCTGAACATGCATGCGGACCGGTTAACTTCAGGACCTGCCCCAAGGTTCGGCCTTTGGTTCCATGCAGAGTGGCTGCCATCAAGTACATGGCTGATCCTGACACCGACGAAGTGTATGCAAAACTCAGGCTTGCTCCTTTGAGCGTCAACGATGCTGATTATGACCGAGATGTTGTTGGACCTGAAACTCAGGAAAAGCCTGCTTCATTTGCTAAAACCTTGACCCAATCTGATGCCAACAATGGTGGGGGGTTTTCTGTTCCGAGGTACTGTGCTGAGACAATTTTCCCGAGACTAGATTACTCGGCTGATCCTCCTGTTCAGAACATCCTTGCCAAGGATGTTCACGGGGAAACATGGAAATTCAGACACATCTACAGGGGCACGCCGAGGCGGCATCTGTTGACGACTGGATGGAGTACTTTTGTGAATCACAAGAAGCTTGTTGCAGGAGACTCGATTGTCTTTTTGAGGGCAGAAAACGGGGATCTCTGTGTCGGGATTCGGCGAGCGAAGAAGGGAATTGGCGGGGGACTTGAGGGCTCCTCTGGCTGGAACCCTTCGGGAGGAAGCTGTCCTATGCCCTATGGTGGATTTTCACCTTTTCTGAGGGAGGATGACAACAGAATCCTGAGAAATGGTAACAGCAATGGGTTGAACCCAAGTGTGAGTATGACGGGCAGGGGAAAGGTGAGACCAGAAGCTGTTGTTGAAGCTGCAAATCTCGCGGCCAATAAGCAACCATTTGAGGTTGTTTACTACCCTCGGGCAAGTACTCCTGAATTTTGTGTGAAGGCTCCACTGGTAGAAGCAGCACTGCAGATTAGGTGGTGCTCTGGTATAAGGTTCAAGATGGCCTTCGAAACTGAGGACTCCTCACGGATAAGTTGGTTCATGGGAACCATATCGTCAGTTCAGGTTGCCGATCCCCTTAACTGGCCTAACTCACCTTGGAGACTTCTCCAGGTAACATCATACGTGAATATGAAGAATTATAATGCTGCTGATTTATTACTTCAATTTCTGCAATATGCTCAGCTTCTAAGGCAATTTGGTCACAGTCAATGGAATCATACATACATGCAAAGTTAATTTATGTTGGCACCAATGCATTCAGAAGATTAGAATTTAGAAACAATTATAGTGCATCATGTTGGTTGTACATTCACATAAGATTGTGTCTTGTTTTGTAACTAGTTGCATTTGTGTGTTGTGTGTGAACTCTGACTAATTAGGTGAAGTTATATGTGTAGGTGACATGGGATGAACCGGATTTACTTCAAAACGTGAGAAGGGTAAGTCCATGGCTGGTTGAGTTGGTGTCAAACATGCCAGCCATTCATCTTTCTCCATTCTCACCACCAAGGAAGAAATTGAGATTGCCTCAACACCCAGATTTCCCCCTTGAAGGGCAGATTCCTTTGCCGACATTTTCAGGAAATCTTCTTGGTCCCAGCAACACCAATCAGTTTGGTTGTCTACCCGAAAGTACTCCTGCTGGCATGCAGGGAGCCAGGCATGGTCACTATGGTCTTCCCATATCGGATCTCCACTTCAGCAAACTACATTCCGGTCTATTTCCTGCTGGTTTCCCGCCTATTGATAACGCTGCTACACCAATGAGAATCTCTAATAACCAGCCATTGCAAAAGCCCAGCATCAGTGAGAACGTCTCTTGCTTATTGTCTATGGCAAATTCTACTCCATCTTCAAAGAAAACGGAGGAGGGGAAGACACCCCAGCTCGTGCTTTTCGGCCAGAGAATTCTCACCGAGCAGCAGATATCTCTCAGCAGTTCCGTTGACACATTCTCCCCAGTTCTTACCAAAAATTGTTGCTCTGATGGACATGCAGAGAAAGTGCCTAATATTTCTGATTGTTCTGGATCGGCTCTTCATCAGCAGCAAGGCCAACAGGAACAACGTTCCTCTTGTGAGAGGTTTCAGTGGTACAAAGATAACCCCCAAGAAACTGAGGCCGGTCTAGAGACTGGTCATTGCAAAGTTTTCATGGAGTCAGAAGATGTAGGCAGGACTATGGACCTCTCGTTGCTTCGGTCCTATGATGAACTCTACAGAAGGCTGGCAGACATGTTTGGCATAGAAAAATCTGAGATGTTAAGTCAGGTGCTCTATCGCGATTCTAATGGAGCTGTCAAACACATTGGTGATGAACCATTGAGGTAAGAACAATCACAATTATTGCCATATTGAATTGGAAAATGTAGTTCATTCTAGAGTCTTACATGTTTTTCTCTTTCATTTTGTTGCAGTGACTTCATAAAATCAGCCAGGAGGTTGACTATTCTAACGGATTCTGGCAGCAACAATGTAGGAGTGTAGTGTGGCAAAATAAATCATTCTTTCAATTGTACAGACGGTTCATGAAGTCCTCTATTTCCCATTTTCTGACCCTTTACCCCTTTCCTGCTGCTGCAATGGAAGGAGCCACTCATCTAATTTTTTAATATCAAACTCGCCAACCCCCCCACATAAATGTTTTCATCTCAAAGGAGATGCTTGGATTTTGAGTTTTTGGAATTTTGATTGCAATGATCACACCTCGTGTTTTTCTCTTATTTTTGTTTCACTTTATATTTCTCTCTTCAAATTTTGGTGGTGGAAAAGGGTGGAATGACAGAGAGAGAAGTTAGAGATTATAAAAATATATTGATTTGGTTTGGTTTGTTTTGTATGCAGTAAAAAACCAGTATTCAAATGAAACATTCTTGCTTTCATGTATTCACCTGTTCAGAGATTGTACCTTTCTCTTCTTGCCGCGCCCTTAGAAACTATTTACCATTACAACTTAATCTAGCATTAAATGCAACACCAGGGCTGAAAAATGTATGTACCATCATCACTTTTAAAGACATAACTGATACCAAACAAAATTGCTAACTGCGTCTGTACGATTTCTCGTGTGAAAAACGCGTTAAAAGTCGAAATTTGGTTTGAGCCTGAAACTAACAGTTGTGGTCTGAGTAGTTCTAGTTTGGTCGTGGAAAACTGTGGCTTTGCATGACATTAGCAATGAGAAGGAGGTAGAAAAATGTGAACAAGTTTCCAATCTAGAGACACATCATGTTTGTGGAAGCAGCGTTGATGTTCCCGATTAAAGTTTTCTTGCTTGACCCGGAAAATGGAAGGGTAGAATGAGAAGCAAATAAAAATAGAAAAGAAAAACAAGATTAATGAAGTTGGTTGGAAGTCTAATCACGGGATAGAAACATAGGTGGAGTTGACTTAATCAGCACTTGGGAAAAAACAGGTGTAGAAAGATTAGGAGGCATGATTTGAAGTAGTAAAAAAGTGCCACATGGAATACAATGGCATGAAACAAGAAGGAAGAAATGAGGAAGATGGAACTTTGATGAGGCAAATATAAAAATGAAAAATTCAACGAAACATAGGTCCCATGCTGATGGCGGAAAGTGTGGGATAATTAATAGTACAATTAATTGATGTTATTATATGTAATAAGTAAAGGGTTATTGGGATTGCAAAAACATGGTTGTCAAAGAGAAAGTCAATAATGTGCTAGATTGGGAGCGTGACACCCATAAAATATTTGTTAGCGAAAAACAAGATTATGGTAATAAGAAAGAACGAAAGAGGTGTGGAAAGCAGAGAAGGACACATTCCTGTTTGACTCCCCAGAGAAAAATAAAAAGAATATATTATTAAAATTATCTTATATATTTTATGTATAACAAGCGGGCGCACGTGAGAAGGTGGGGCAGGGGTGACATGGTAAAGTAAAGGTAGGGGAAAAGTAATAATGGGTTCACGTGTGGGTGACGCCATCAACGGTGGGTTTACGCATGTGTTGCGGCGTGTTGGCGACCGGGCTGTTTTGCTGTTGCGTCCACCTCAGTGTTTTTTTTTTTTTTTATTATTATTATTTTTTTTTACACATTTTGACTACTGTACTCAGATAAATCTTATGGTACTGTTTGTAATTATCTATGAAGTGTAATTAATGGATAATTGTTCACAATTTTTTTCAGGATCAAAATTTTATATAGATACCGATATCCGTCATTGTAGATGAATAAACCAGTTTGCTGTTTAGCTTGAAAATTCAATCTTGGGAGAATGAATTCCTAACGTTAAATAGTGGTTTTCTTTTGAAATTCCGTTTTTGAATAATAAATTACATTTTTTCTTTTACAAAAAAATCACTAAAAATGGGAGAAAGAATATGAAAAAAAAATCGAAATTAAAAATAATAGTAAAATATTGGACATAATTTTTATTTGAATCGTGTAATTTAATTTAGAATATAAACTAGATATTACTATTTTAATGAATGGTATAAAAATTTAATAGAGAGATATAAAGGTATAACTTGCAATATTATTATTATTATTATTATTATTATTATTATTAGTTATTGTTATTTTATTACTATTATTATTATTATTATTATTATTATTATTATAATTGTTATTATTATTATTATTATTTTATTTTGTGAGAACTTAAAAAATAGGGTGTTAAAGTAGATAGATGTATTAAAATAATGAGATTGAGTATTTTATCCTAAAATAATCTTATAATATAAATAGAATTTTATAAAACTCATGATAACGGTTGAAATTACCGTTATTTGTGATTCAATTTTGATATTAAATACATTTTTTTTTACTTAGAAAGTTGTTTGAACTCATATTTTTACTTTAATTTTGTGAATAAAAGAGTTGAGGTTATGTTTTACGAATTTATCACTAAATTTCCTTAATTTTGTAGGTTATTGGTATGATTTGAAAGAGGAACAGATAAAGCATCAAAGAAGGAAGCAAGAAGTCATGCAGGATGCCTGATTGCCTTTTAAGAGCCCTTAGCACAAGATGTCAAACATCATCGCTTGGGCGCCCCACCAAGGGCGCTGAGTGCTAGCTTTCTTCGTTGTTCCATGTCTGGGCGCCCTTTGAGGGGCCCTGAGCGCCACTCCTCTCACATGGGCGTCTGCTTGCCCTAACTTGGGGCGTTGAGCGCCAGCGTGTTGGGCTTGTGTTAAGTCTCTGACAAGTGTACTAGATTGTTATCAAGTAATATAAAATGGGTAAGTCCAAGTATCGTTTCCCAAAGGACTCTTAGGCCTTACTTTTCATGTAAACCAATCGCATAAGACTTGAGAAGAAATTAATTTTGGGTTTTTAATGCAAAAACAAAAGTAAACATGCAACTGCAATGAATCAATTGGCTAAAGAAACTATGAATGAATGGAGTTGTTGGGGTTTACAATTTCATTTTATCCACCCTCTTATATATACTTTTCTTATCTAATTCGCTTATTTATCATATTGTCATGCAAACTTTCTTGGTCTACCCTTAACCCAATTCCTTAGCGAAAAGAGCTTATTATTAATTACCGGCTTGCTATCCGTAGCCTCCCCAAGCAATTAATAATGCATGATAAACAGAAGCAAAATACAATTGATCCTCCTACCCCTATTCCTAGGCGGTATTAGCATAACCAAGGAACTCCCCCCAGTTCATGACATTATTGTACGTTCCCGTATCAATAAAGACAAACAACATTTACCAAATGAGTTAAATGATAAAAGCATTAAGCAAAGGTAAGGAACCCAACAATTGATAAAGATAAGCATATGTAAGCATATAAAGAAGATAAGAATTTTGATATAAGAGAGTTTCAAAAGATTACATTGTTCCCCAACAACCTAGGGTTTAGTTCATCATTATCATGGTGAAACTAAATGAAATACAATGAAAGAATGGAAAAAATAATCCTAAACTTCGTAGATTGGAGCTTAAGCATCCAAGGAACCTCCTCCAAGGTGTGTGGAATAGCTCTGGACGTTTCTCTCTGCCAAAAGATTACATTTTGATTCGCATTGGGGCTATATATAAGCCAAAAAGATAACATAAAGATTACAGAATCTAAGCTAATAAACACAGACAACCACCCAGGCGCCTAAGTAAACCACTCAGCGGTCAGTTTTACCGTTGAGCGGTTTGCCCTTGATCGCTTTGGACGCTCAGCGGTTCACTTGATCCTTCTTTTCATCCTTTTTCTTCCTCTTTCACGGGTCTAAGTCCACCTTACTTTACTTCCATCTTCAATTCACCTTAAAACCCTGCAAAACAATGTAAAAACAAGCATAATATCTCTAAAACCAATTTTTGACTCTCTCATGACTCAACTAAGTGTTTTACTTGATTTTAAGCTCATTCTAAGTCATAAAGGGTGTGTTTTGATATTAAATTTAAGTATGGAAATAACGGTTTTTAGACCATTATCACAATCCCAAACTTAGAACTTTGCTTGTCCTCAAGCTAACAAGACAAAACTTGGCTTTCCATTTCTTCATCAAATAGTTCAACACTTTTTCAAAATCCCTTTTTCTCCTAACAAGTTATTATACCATTAAGATTTTCAGTGGAATCCTATAAAGATGCATGCATGATTTCAATCCAATTCAGTTCACACAATCAATTCTTTCCCAACAGATGTTTTGTTCATGAATGATCAATCCACTAAGCATAGATGTAAACATGGATTTCAACAATTCTCACCAAGAAAGTGTTTCACTCAATCTCTCAAGTGTTTTAGGAGGTCACTCTACTCTCTACTGTTCACATGTCACATAAAACAATATTTCCATTCATCTAAAACAATCAAAATCCTCACATGTAAATGTCATCACAAGGACTTTTTCAAGGCTTGTAATGAGGCTGGGCTATCAAGAAAAATTGGTTTTTCTGGAATACAAAATCCTTGAGTTAAGAGAGTTTTAAATCATCATTCAAAGTTCAAGAACACTCTCATTTTAACCAATCTCACTCATTCCCAACTTCTTCCCTTTTTTCATGTATCTTCACATTGAGCTCACTTTACATGCTCTTTCTTTTCTTTCTCATGCACTTTTCTTTTTCAACTTTTGAACTCAATGCTTTTTCTTTTTTTCTTTTGCCTTTCAACTTTCCCCATACAACCCCAAACTTTAACCTTTTCAACACATACAATTATTCTCAACCTAACTCAAGGTAAATCAATTCAAACAAGGGTTTTCATACTGTTTAAGGCTAAGGTTCAAAAAGGGTATATCATTTAAAACACTTTGGGTAAAAATTTGGCTAAGTAAGGGCTTTCAAGCATGGCCTTGATCATATGACATAAACATGCAATTCAATCAATTATCAAAACTAAGGCAATATCATTCATGATTCCCTGTGAATAGTGCATACATCAATGAAAACTCTGGAGCTCAATACCTCACACAACATGCTTTCTCACTTCTCATTCATGTATCATGCTTAGCATCACAATCACAATCATAAACCACTTACACATCTGTTCACATAGTTAGTGAACCATTCACCTGGATATCAGCATACACACATTCTCAATCATCATCCACAATCAATCATCATTAGTGAATAACTCATCATACAATATAAAATCAAACCATCATCAGAATCAGTGTACAAGCCAAGCATAGACACAAAGATAAAATTCAACCTATTCTACAAATTCAAAGTACAAAAGAAAAAGAAAATAAAACCTAGGTTGCTGTTAAGTCCCTGGCAAGTGTACCAGATCCTTATCAAGTAATATAAACGGGTAAGTCTGAGTGTCGTTTTCCCAAAGGACTCTTAGGCCTTAACTTTCATGTAACCTAATCGCGTAAGACTTGAGAAAAGAATAATATTGGTGGTTATATGCAAAGAACAAAAAATAAACATGCAATGCAATTGATTCAATTGGTTTTGAGAACTATGGATGAATGGTGTTGTTGGGGTTTACAATTTCATCTT
>NW_014543804.1:92847-96168 GCF_000741045.1 Vigna radiata var. radiata | reverse complement strand
AACTTTTGACTCTCAAGAGACTCAACTAAGTGTTTTACTTGATTTAAAGATCATTCTAAGCCACAAAGGGTGTGTTTTACTATCAAATTTAAGCATGAAAATAACTGTTTTTAGACCGTTATCACAACCCCAAACTTAGAACTTCACTTGTCCTCAAGCAAACAGGATAAAACCGGGCTTTCCACTTCTTCATCAAATAATTCACACTTTTCAAAACTGNTTTTTCTCATGATAAGTTATTATACAATTTCAAATTTCAGTGGAATCCTACAAAGATGTATGTATGTTTTCAATCCAAATTAGTTCACATAATCAATAATTTTCCAACAGATGCTTTGTTCATGAATGATCAATCACTAAACATAGATGTAAACATGGATTTAACAATTCTCACCAAGCAAGTGTTTCACTCAATCACTCAAGTGTTTGGGAGGTCACTTTACTCTCTACTGTTCACATGTCACATAAAACAATATTGTCATTCATCTAAAACAATCAACATCTTTCACATGAATATGTCATCACAAGGACTTTTTCTAAGGCTTGTATTGTGGCTGGGCTATTAAGAGAGTTTAAATCATCATTCAAAGTTCAAGCACACCCTATTTTTAACCAATCTCACTCATTCCCAAGTTTTTCCCTTTTTCATTTTACATTGAGTTCTTTTTACATGCTTTTTCTCTTTTCTTCTTTCTTTTCGCATGCATTTTTTTTTCATCTTTTTGAACTCAATGCTTTTCTTTTTCTTTTGCCTTTCACTTTCCCCATTCAATCCCAAACTTGAACCTTTTCAACACATATAATTATTCTCAACCCTAACTCAAGGTAAATCAATTCAATCAAGGGTTTTCATACTGTTTAAGGTCAAGGTTCAAAAAGGTATATCATTTTAAAATTCTTTGGGTGAAAATTTGGCTAAGTAAGGGCTTTCCAAGCATGGCCTTGATCATATGACATACACATGCAATTCAATCAATTATCAAGATTAAGTCAATACCATTCATGATTTCCTGTAAACAGTGCACACAATAATAAAACTCTAAAGCTCAATACCTCACATAATCATGCTTTCTTACTTCTCACATGAATCCTGCATAGCATCAAAATCACAATCATGAATCACTTACTCATTTGTTCACATAGCTAGTGAACCATCAATCTGAATATCAACATTGACACGTTCTCAATCATCATCCACAATCAATCATCAATAGTAAACAACTCATCATACAATAAATTGGAACCATTATCCGAATAAGTGTAAAAGCCAAGCATATACTTAAACATAAATTTAACCTATACTACTTATTCAAAGTGATAAAACCTGGGTTGCCTCCCAAAAGCGCTTGTTTAACGTCACGAGCCTGACCCAAACCTCATGAATCCACCAACATCAGTACGGTGGAAAACTGCTCCACTTCTCCTCCTAAATAATGTTTGAGCCTCTGACCGTTTACAACCCAATTTCTCTCTTTATCTGTAGTTTCCAATTCCACAGCTCTGTTTGGATATACATGCTTTATCACAAAGGGTCCCGACCATTTTGATTTCAGCTTCCCAGGAAATTACTTCAACCGTGAATTAAATAATAGCACCTGCTGTCCTGGAGTGAAGACTCTCTTCATCAGCTTTTTATCATGATAAAATTTCACCTTTTCTTTATAATTCCTGGTTGAATCTTATGCATGTAACTGCATCTCTTCAAGTTCTAACAACTGATTTCTTCGTTTGCTTTGAGTTTCATGAGGATCAAAATTTAAAAATTTCAAAGCCCACAAAGCCTTATGCTCCATCTCTACTGGCAAATGACATGCTTTCCCATATACCATCTGAAAAGGTGATAATCCCAATGAAGTCTTCATAGCTGTCCTGTATGCCCAAAGAGCATCATCTAATTTCCGTGACCAATCCTTTTGTTAAAAAGCAACTTCTTCTCTAATATCCTCTTAATTTCCCTATTGGAAACTTCAGCTTGACCATTCGTTTGTGGATGATAGGGTGCAGCCACTTTATGTTTCACCCCATAATGTCTAAGTACCTTAGCAAGTTGAGCATTACAAAAATGAGCCCCCCCATCACTAATAAGTACCCTAGGGGTTCCAAACCGTGAGAAAATTTGCCTTTTCAAGAATTTAATCACCGTATTGGCATCATTCTTTGGACATGCTAAAGCCTCCACCCATTTACTCACATAATCAACAGCCACCAAAATATATTCATTGTTAAATGATGGTGGAAAAGGCCCAACAAAATCAATACCCCAACAATAAAAATCTTCAACTTCCAAAATGCCTTGTAACAACAACAAAATCAATACCCCATTAGTGTTTCTCTCAAGTGTCTAAGGTAAACAATGTCAACTCAATGCACTCAAGAAAACAAGCAACAAACAGACTTGGCAAGCCTCTAATATCAACACTCAAAACATATGCATGTTCAAATCAAAAGGTCTTTTATGGATGCAATGGGGCCAAGGACAAGGGAGGATAAATATGGATAAGAAGCTACAAACCAAAAGAAATAGAGGAGCAATAGGGAACAAGTGAAACACAATCAAATCACACCCAAAACCTCTAATTCAATCCTTTTCTTGACTCCATCATTCACACAATGTTTTTCATTTTTCTCTATTTTCTTTCTCTTCCTTTGTTTTCTTTTTTTCCATCTTGTCTCTTTTCTTTTCTCTATTTTCATAACACAACTCCAAGAGACAAGACACACATATATTTACAAAAACAAAACAAGAAGAGGAACCAACTAGCCAATTTATCTGAATCCCCAAGGAGACTACACTTATTCCCAAAACAATTCCAAAGCTCCAAAATTCCCTAAGGTTAAGGTAATCATAGTTTTTCAGTTAGGGCTAGTGTATGAGCTTCAAAACAAAGAAATGAGGAAAATATAGGCTCAAAGGGGCTATCAAAGGATCACAACAAGGTAGGCTCATTTGGCTAGAGAGGCTCAACAACAAAACTACCTTTATCACTTTCAAACATGCATATCAATCAAGAACTATCAACAAGAGTCAAGCCAAGGCATATGTGCAAGCAATCAAGAGACATATCACACACAAGAAAGAATATCAAGTGGTTTAAATTCTCACACAGGGTATGTCTGTCACAATCACTTCAACCTCTCAAACATCATAATCATCTTCCAAGCAAAGAAAAGCAAGAATTCAGACTAATCAGAGTATCAATAAAATGAAAGACAAGTCTACAACCTAAACAAAGTCCAGAAATCAAGAGAAACATGCAAAACTGTACACAAAACACAAAAAAAACTACCTAGAAAACAAAAAATTTAATGCAGAAAAACAAA
>NW_014543804.1:87811-91222 GCF_000741045.1 Vigna radiata var. radiata | reverse complement strand
GAAGAGCAAATGGTGTAGAACTCCTCCAAATGTGTGTGAGGGCATTCACCTGTAAAACCATGAAACTTAGGCAGCAAATGTGTTAGTCCAGAGGTGAGAACGAAATGAGCATCATCCTCATGAAGTGAAACTGGCTCCGAAAGAGCACTCTCATGAGTGGGAGGATGAGTCATATTGTTCTCATCACAGAAATCAACAGAGTATACATCATAATCATCAGAGTAACATCCAGAAGGAGAATCATAATCATAGGCACTGACAGAATAAGCATTATTCACAGAATCAAAATAGGTAGACATGTAGAAAAAAGGGGGGGGGGAAAGAAGAATGCAATGAAAATATGCAACTAAAGCTACCTAAATGCAACACACAATGACGAACACAAAAAATAGAACATCACACTCACAACACAAGACAAAACACAACACACACTAACACAACAAAAGACCTAAAATCGAACCGTTGGTCCCCGGCAACGGCGCCAAAATTTGATGGGTGTCGCGGCCCATACAAATTTGATTGCCTATTAAGAATGCAGTATAGACTAGGAAGTGACTCCTAGGTCGTCTCTCAAGGACTAAATGTGGTTCGAGAATTAGGTCAGACACGAAGTTGGAGGGGGGGTTTGGTAAAAAGTTTTTGTGAATAGAAATTAACTAAATTTAAACTGGAAATTAAATACAACCAAACATAATTGAGAGCATCGAAATAAATGAACAAAACATGAAGACCGAACAATATCTAAAGCAAGTGGGGAAATTGGAAATGCAAAATAAAGAAGCCGAACAGAACAAGAATCATAGTGAACGAAAACCGTAAATTAAACAGCCTTAAAGAAAGATGTGTGAACTAATTAAAATGCAACAGATAATAAAAATAACTTGACTAAAAATAAAACGCACATGGACCAAATTAAATGCAACAAATATAAAAAAAAGTGTTGCAATAAAACTTCAAATAAAAAAAATAAATAAAAAAAGTGCATAAACCAAAGATAATTCAGCAAAGTAGGCTAATTCTCCATTAATATCATCCAATTCCTTTTTCGGTGTAGGCATGAAAGCTAAATAAACAAAATAAACATTTGGAACTTTTCAATCAAGGATGTCACCATGTGCATGCCACCCAATAGTCAAGAAACGAAATGAACCTCACCGTGAAACTTCTCCATATTGAAATAAACATTTTTTTTTGTTTGGAAATAAATTAAAAGTTGAGTGAAATCATCCCCTGCACCACGTCCCAACCTTTCTCTTCAAAAATGGAATTCACTTTGCTAAAGAAAATGAATCCGTGAGTGCCTTAGAAATTAGTCAATGCTTCCCTGGAAATATAAAAATCTAGACGTGGTAGCTGGATATGACCATGCCTTTTTTTCTTGAATGTAAAACATGTGCACAAGATAAAGAACACATAGATAAATGAGTAATCTAAATTTCTTCAAATCACCAGCGAAAATGTTGTTGTTGGACGAAACAATGCTTTTAAAGAGAAATGAAAAGCCAAATAGTAAAAGGTAATAAAAGCCTCCTATAGGTTGTGATGGCACCTCCTTCAACTTCAATCAAGGTTTCCCAAGAAAAATGAAATTTACATACGCACCACTTGTGCAGCAAAAACAAAACAACCTCTCTACTAAAACTAATCACGAGCTCTACATTGCAATGTCAATTTCTGCAACCCCCGATGTAAGCAACGTTCATTCACCCCGGAAAGAAAAACCCAAGAGGGTGACGGCCCCTCCTAGAAATATCTCCTAGGTTTTCGTGTCAAAGCTCTTCTCCTTGAGCATGAAAGTGTTCCCGAAAGAAAATGTCCAAGCTGCTAGATCCCTTCAGATGTGGGATGCTCCAACTTTCTAAAATTCACGCCTTAGAGTAAAGCAAGTGCGAAGGGGCCCGTTTGTGCACCTCCTAAGACCCTAGACGCATACCCTTCTCCCATGCTGGACCGTGTGGAGTTGGCACATGGGCTGTGACACTCCTTCTTTCCTTCCAGCGTGCACATCTCCAGCTTCTCTCTTTCTTTCCATTGAAAACTATATATATTCCATCCTAGGTGGCAGCTGAATTTCTCGTTTATTCTTTAAGCCAAATATCCTCCAGCCCAAAATGAAATCTGTCGAGAATGTCCTATTAAAAAGTGTGTGTCGGCTGCTGCAATGCAGGGCACCGTCCCAAGCCTTTTTGATAAGCTCCAAAGCCAAAAAAAATATTAAATGTTCCAGCCCCTCATTTTTTAACGTTCTAGCCCTAAAGACCAAGTAAAAGTGGCCTTAACTTCCCTTTAAGGGAGTGTGTCGGCTGCAAAATTACTAGGGCCGTGTGTGCCAAAATGTGAAGGTGGGGTTCATCCTAAAGAAACCTAGGTGCCATGTGTCTAATCTTTTACTATTGGGCTCAACAACAAATTCCAAAAATTGGCCCACAATGTAAAAGTTTGTCTAAAAATCCTAAACTACTAAATTAAATACAACTAATTCTAAAACGCTTATGGGAGAGTCTTGAATTATTTTGTCTCCTCAAAATGTCCCAAATTGTGTTTCCAAAATTTTTCCTGAAAATAATAATGCAAATAATTAGCTCAAAAAATTCAAATTAATTAAAATTAGAATTTCCGGTCAAATTAAGCATAACAAGGAAAAACGGGAAAATACCAGACAATTAAGCATAATTTCCTGATTAATTCTATCACAATAAACTAAGTGAAATCAATAAAATATCGACTCATCACTAAGCCTCACCATATCATCTGATACACCGGTCATCTTCACTGTGTTGCATATTTCACTAAATACTGTCAAATGGTGAGAGGGATTGTCATTTGACAGACCATGAAACTGTTTGCTCTGGACTAGGTGTATAAGTGCTGGATTCATCACCATGTTGGTCGTTTGATCCTTAGGCATGACTATGCTGCTAAAATGGAAAGGGCCAACCGTATCTGATTAGTCTGCAAGAGTGCGTCTTGGAGGAGTTCTTTCAGCCATCTCCTNTGTTCTTNTNTCTGGTNAAGNTGATANTNNTNTGTCAGGTGAAGGAAACAAATCCCTAGATGGGCGTCTGACTCTCCTTCTCCCTCTTGTTTCGCTTAAGCCTTCAAGAAGAGGTTGCGTATTTTTCTTGCTCGTAGTATGTCTCGTCTCCTGTTGCATGCACAAGAAACACAAAACCTAGTAGAACTATTTTATATTTTATAGAATAAAAAAAATAAAAAGATAAAAAGACAAAAAAGATATATACAATCAAGTCATACTTAATCAGTTTACACTACTAGATAAGTTAAACCACGAGTCCCCGACAACGGTGCCAAAACTTGTTAACTCCTTGGCAAGTGTACCAGATCGTTATCAAGTAATATAAATGGGTAAGTCGAGTATCATTTTCCCAAAGGACTCTTAGGCCTTAACTT
>NW_014543804.1:82458-86140 GCF_000741045.1 Vigna radiata var. radiata | reverse complement strand
ACATTGTTCCCCAACAACAAAGGGTTTAGTTCACCATAATCATGGTGAAACTAGATGAAAATAATGAAAGAATGAAAGAAATAACCCTAAACTTTGTTGAATGGAGCCTAAGCATCCAAGGAACCTCTTTCAAGGTGTGTGGAATAACTCTAGACGTTCTCTCTGCCAAAATAATCCCTATCTAATTCGCACTAGGGCTATATATAAGCCCAAAAAGATAACAGATAGATAACAAAAAGATTTACATAATCTAGCTAAAAAAACAGACAACTGCCCAGACGCCTAATTTGACCGCTCAACGGTTTGCCTCTAGCCGCTCTGACCGCTCAACGGCAAAACCAACTTTTGACTCTCAAGAGACTCAACTAAGTGTTTTACTTGATTTAAAGCTCATTCTAAGCCAAGAAGGGTGTGTTTTACTATCAAATTTAAGCATGAAAATAGCGGTTTTTAGATCGTTATCAGTTGCTTCCCAAAAGCGCTTGTTTAACGTCACGAGCCTGACTCAAACCTGTTTAGCACTCATCAGTAAGTGCTTATCCTTCCAACACCATTCAGTAGGTGTGCCTTCCTGTATCCTTCAGTAGATACATACAAAATGCTAGCATCCCTTAGTAGATGCTACCCTAAAGTGTTCAAAAATCCAATAAGTTACATGTCAAAAATCGAATAACCTAAAACTAAAAATGTTTTACAAGTAGGATCAAATGTCTTTGAGTCTTTTCATCCTTGTTGGGGTCTTCATCTACCCAACTCATCAGTTGCCTTCTATCCACTCTTCTGACAGTGATTGTATATGGTCTTAAACTCTTTCCTACGCCATCTTCTTTGATTTTTTTGACAATCCACTTCCTATTTTTAAATTTTACCTGTGCACCACGTGAAAAAGATGTATATTCCGAGTGGAGTTTTCCTATATTATCAACCTCCTCCTCTTTGGGTACCTGTAAAACATTATAACTGTTAGATATGGTACCTGTTGTGCTATCATATGATGCAACTTCCCTTCTGGACTTTCTATGTCTGGCTCTTTTCTTACTCTAACATTATTTTCTTTAGAGCCAACGTGCAAGAGCACATTCTCTTTGTCTCTCATCATGATTCTTCCATCATGGACATGATAACGGTCTAAAAACCGTTATTTTCATACTTAAATTTGATAGTAAAACACACCCTTTATGGCTTAGAATGAGCTTTATATAAAGTAAAACACTTAGTTTTGTCTTGTGAGAGTCAAAAGTTGGTTTTAAATATATTATGCTTGTTTTACATTGTTTTGTAGGGTTTTTAGATGAATTAAAGATAAAGGTGAAGTAAGGTGGACTTAGACCCATGAAAGAAGGAGAAAAATGATGAAAAGAAGGGTCAAGCAAGCCACTGAGCGCCAAAATGGTACGCTGACCGCTTAGAGCGATTAGAGGGAAACCGTTCAGCGGCAAAACTGACCGTTGAGTGGTCAAAGCGGCACAAGGCAAACCGCTGAGCGGTGAATTTAGGCGCCTGGGCGGTTGTCTATTCTTTTAGCTAGATTCTGTAAATCTTTCTGTAATTTTTCTGTTATCTTTTTGGGCTTATATATAACCCTAGTTGAGAATTATAAGGTGATTCTTTTGGTAGAGAGAAACGTCCAGAGCTATTCCACACACCTTGGAGGAGGTTCCTTGGATGCTTAGGCTCCAATCTACCAAGTTTAGGGTTATTTCTTCCATTCTTTCATTATTTTCATCTAGTGTCACCATGATAATGGTGAACTAAACCCTTTGTTGGTGGGGAACAATGTAATCTTTTGAAACTCTCATATATTTAAATTCTTATTTATTTCATATGCTTGTCATATACTTGTTTATCAATTGTTGGGTTCTCATCTATGCTCAATGCTTTTATTGTTTAACTCATTCAATAAAAGAAGTTTGTCTTTATCGATAAGGGGACGTAGGGTAATGTCATGAACTGGTGAGAAATTCCTTGATTATGCCAATATCGCCTAGGGATAGGGGTAGGACGGTCAATTGTATTTGCTTCCGATCGCATTGCATTATTGGTTACTAGGGGAGGCTAGGGATAGTAAGCCAGTAATTAATAATAGGCTCTTTTCACCAAGGGAATGGGTTAAGGGTATACTAGAAAGTTTGCATGGCAATTAGATAAATAAGTGAAGTAAATAAGAAGAGTAGATATATGAGAGTGGATAAGATGAAATTGTAAACCCCAACAACACCATTCATCCATAGTTTCTCAAAACNANTTNAATCAACTGCATTGCATGTTTATTTTTGTTCTTTGCATATAACTATCAAATTTATTCTTTTCTCAAGTCTTTCGCGATTTGTTTACATGAAAGTTAAGGCCTAAGTGTCCTTTGGGAAAATGATACCGGATTTATCTGTTTATATTACTTGATACCAATCTGGTACACTTGTCAGGGACTTAACAAGACACTAATAAGCATCTTCAAAGTAGCCATGAAAGGTATTCCAAGAATCATTGGAATCCTCTCTTCGTCTTCCATGCCCAGGACACTAATTCCAATTACTCCACACGCACAACCACATTTTCCACCATACCAAGTGACTTTTTAATGGAACCATCTGCCACCGTTACAGTAAGATTAGACAATTTTAATGTTAGCCCTCCAATTTTTGTCAAGAAACACTTGGGCATCATATCAATGCTAGATCCAGAATCTATCATTGCTCCTCCTACATCAAAGTCATTCACCACACATGAAAGATTCAAACAACCTGGATCTTTTACCTTAGGCGGATAATTCTTCTTTGGAGGTTGAATATCAAATTCCTGCTCATCTTCATCTTCATCTAAATCTATTATATCTCCAAGATAATATTTCATCCTTGCAGGAATCTGTTTAATTACTGAAGGCACCACAGTCATTTGGTTATAAGTTTCTCTGTGCTGCCCATTGTGACTAAATCTTGCTTCCTCTTCTTCCTCACCTTCATTGCTACTTATCTCAATGATTTCTCTTTTCTCCTCTTCCTCATCACTGCTTCCAATCTCCACAACTTCCCTTTCAGCTTTTCTTTTACTCCTTGTGATAAAAGCTTTGCATTCCTCTATAGGGTTAACATCAGTGTTAGCCCTAAATTGGCTTTTCTCAATGGTTTCTACCCTTTTTGACAGCTGTCCAATTTGCATCTCCAGTGATCTGAAACTAGCTTTGTCACTTGCATGATTGGACTCATAAACCTTCAAGAATTTGTCAAATCTATCATTTAGATCTCTGACAAATTCTGTTATGCGACTTTCTTAGCCTCCCCTTAACCCAATCCCTCGGCGAAAAGGGCCTAATATTAACTACTGGCTTGCTATCCCTAGCCTCCCCTAGTAATTAATACCGCATTATAAACAGAAGTTAGCGCAATTGATCGTCCTACCCCTATCCCTAGGTGGTATTGCAAAATCAAGAGATTACTCACCAGTTCATGTCATTACTGTACGTCCCCATATCACTAACGACAAACATCAATATACCGAATAAGTTAAACGATAAAGGCCTTAAGCACAGATGATAACCCAACAATAATCAATCAAACATATGNAGACCATATAAATATTCAATAGTTTCAATAAGAGAGAGCATCAAAAGATTACATTGTTTNCCCCAACAACAATAGGGTTTAGTTCACCATAGACATGGTGAAACTAGATGAAAAATGGAAGA
>NW_014543804.1:80851-82164 GCF_000741045.1 Vigna radiata var. radiata | reverse complement strand
GTCAAAAGAATGACTCTGAATTCGTAATAGGGGTATTTATAGGTGAGGCGCACGTCAAAAACAGGCCCAAGTCCAGCGTGCCACCGCCGGGCGGTTTAAGTGTGCCGCCCGGTGGTTTCCCATAACCTGCCGCCACCGCCTGGCGGCAATCGCCACCGCCCAACGGTTTCCCATATCATGCTACCACCGCCCGACAGTTACCCTCAGTGTCAATTTCTATGCCTACTCCTCGTCCTGGACCGCCCAGCGGTTTAAGTGTGCCGCTGGGCGGTGCGTCGACTCTTCAAAACTTCATTTTTCTGCTCTTTTCTTGAGTCAACGACCTGTATCTTCAACTCCATTCTTACTTTTCTCAAATTCTTATTTTCCTACTCCTCGCACTAGACCGCCAAGCGGTGTAATTTGCCGTTGGGCGGTACGTCGACTCTTAAATTCTTCATTTTTCTTCCCTTTTCTTGAGTCTACGACCTTCATCTTCAACTCCATTCTTCACTTTCTCAAAAATGCTACAAAAAATGCAAAACAAGCATAATATCGCCAAAAATAGCTTTTGACTCTCTACAGACTCATTTATTGAGTTTTGCTTGATTCTGAGCTTATTCCAAGTAGTAAAGGGTGTAATTTGGTCCAAATTGACATATGAAAATAATAGTTGTGCAACCTTCATCAACACCTCAAACTTAGAATTTTGCTTGTCTTTAGGCAAAACAAACAAAACAATCACACAAAACAAAACTTGGCTTTATACTGTTTCATCTAATGCCTCAACAATCCCAAGGTTCAAGACAAAACCACTCAATTCAATATCCTCAGTGAAATCCAAAATAAGATGCATGCATGCTTTCAACCCATAGATTGCACAATAGATGTTATATACTATGAATGATGAATCCACTAAGCAAAAATGTACTCATGAAAATTATCAAATTATACCAAGCAAGTGTTTCACTCAATCACTCAAGTGTTTAAGGTGACACTCCAACTCTCAATTATTCACAAGTCTCATAAACAAAATTGCCGTTCATCTCAAACAATCAACATCTTCACATGCAAATGCCATCAAAAGGACTTTTCCAAGGCTTGTAATCAGGTTGGGCTAACAAGAAAGAAGAATTGGTTTTTCTAGAATACAAAATATTCAACATTTAAGCACCACTCTCACCAATGTCTCTCATTCCCAATTTTTCCCTTTTCTTTTTCTTTTGCATTGAGCTCTTCTTCATGCTTTTCTTCTTTTCTTTTCTTTTTCTCATGAATTTTCTCTTTTCACAACAATTGAGCTCAATGCCTTTCATTTGCTTTTTCAATTTTCC
>NW_014543804.1:60631-79681 GCF_000741045.1 Vigna radiata var. radiata | reverse complement strand
AAGCACCTGCAAAACACAACAACTGTCATAATGAAAATTAACACCTGTGGATTTGTCTTCCTCTGTAGCTTCACTTCTGGCTCTTTTATATTTGACTTTTCTAACTGCCCTCTGTACAGTTTCTTTAGAGCCATAAAGCAATACTCGATCATAAAGCAATACTCGATCATCATCTTGGAGGTTCGCATGAACGATCTTCCTAGGATTAATGAATTTTTTCCTTCATTAGCCATATCCACAACTATAAAGTCAATCAAAAACTCCAGCTCATCAATCTGCACAATTGCATCTTCTACCATTCCAACAGGTTTCTTCATATATCCATCTGCTACTGTCAAAATCACCTTGGTAGGCTTCAATTTTACCCCTTTTATCTTCTTGAAATCACTGAAAGGCATCAAATTAATGCTTGATCCTGAATCAATCAAAGCCTCTCCTAGATCCACATTATTGATAACACAAGGAAGGGTCAAAGCTCCTGAATCCTCTAATTTCTGTGGATGGTTCTTCTTCCTAGGTTTTGCCCACTGCTCCTGATTTTCTTCATAGCCCAAGTCAAGTAACCTTTTCAGATAGTACTTGATCCTGTCATTATTTTCAGAAGTTATAGGATTAAGGGGTCCAGGACGAGGAGAGGGCATGGAAATTGACACTAAGGGAAACCGCCGGGCGCCAGCGATTGCCGCCGGGCGGTGGCAGCAGGATATGGGAAACCGTTGGGCGGTGGCGGCAGGTTATGGGAAATCGCCCGGCGGTGGCACGTTGGACTTGGGCCTGTTTTTGACGCGCAAGTAATGACTTGAACTGGTGAGTAATCTCTTGATTTTGCAATACCACCTAGGGATAGGGGTAGGACGATCAATTGCGCTAACTTATGTTTATAATGCGGTATTAATTACTAGGGGAGGCTAGGGATAGCAAGCCAGTAGTTAATATTAGGCCCTTTTCGCCGAGGGATCGGGGTTAAGGGGAGGCTAAGAAAGTCGCATAACAATTGAACCAATCTAATATTCAAGGGTAGTATGTAAAAGAGAGCGGAATAGATGAAATTGTTAGTACCCAACAACATCCATTCATCCATTGTTTTCGTTTGTCAATTGAATCAACTTTATCTTTGCATGTTAATATATTTTGTCTTAAAACTAATTTATTAATTGTTATTTTTCAAGTCTTATTATTTTAATTCACGTGAACGAGAAAGCCATACGAGTCTCTTGGGAAAAACGATACTTGGTCTTACCATTTATATTACTTGTACGATTTGGTACACTTGCCAATTTGTCAACACATACTCATCCTCCTCCTGGGCATCCTCAAAGTCTTCATCCTCCTGGTCATCATCCTGCCCTCCTGAAGTTCCAGCTCCTCTAGACCCACTACCTTATGCCTACCCCTAAGGCCAAGCCATCGTGCTACGAAACTCGTTCATAGTCCACCTGTGCATTGGTTGCTGATCATAAAGTCTTGCAATCATCTCGGCAGTGGCCACCTACCCTCTGCAAAGGGACTACATCCTCGCCTCTATCATAGACATGTACATGTCTCTCATCTGAAAAGGCTCAGGCTGTTGTGCCGGTGCATCTACAGGCTCATCCTCCTGCTGTATTGCCCTCCTAGGACGTCTCCTAGGAACCGCTACGACTGGCTCGTCACCTCCACAGTACTGACGAAAATAGGAGGCATCAATAGCTCTCCTCGACCTCTCAAAGGGTGGAACTGTAGTGTCCACTCCTGCCTGCTGGCACAGGTATGTAATTAGGGACGGATGTCCCAGTGGTGTCCTGCTGCTCATAGTGTTGGCGCAACTCAAAATTTCGCTGGTAATTATCTTACCAACGTTCACGTCCATCTATCTCAACATACAATAGATGACTAGGATCCCATGTAAAGTGATGTCGGAAATATGAGAGCATGGTTGGATGTTAGCATGAGTAAATGTCATCCAGTATTTGGCTAGGGGAGTTAAATATACCCTAAGGATGTTCACCGGTGCTCCTTTAGGGTTTCTCTGAAAATGCCTCCCAGGGATGCACATCACTCGCTCAATGTCTTCATAATCCCTGGCCTCCCCTAGTATAGCAACATAATTGCACTGCTCTCCTGGGCACTCAGTCCCTAGGAAGGCGTTAATGGTGTCAGGATCATAGCTGATCAAGTGTCCACGCACATAGCTCATGTATCTCCCTGCAGACACTCCTCCTCTTGGCAAGGCATTAGCATAGATTTCCTTCTCCAACTCAATACTGGTTGGTGCTGGGTATGTCGTCAGTCTCTCCCAACCTCGCCTCTCAATCTCCAAACCAAACTTTGGAGCTAAATCAGGGATGTACATAGCCTTTCTCTCCATCAGCAAACACCTCTCCTGGACTGTAGCATAATGTTCTTCATGTTTCCTTGAAAGGAACCTAGAAGAATAGAATTTCCTGGGTCTATTTGGTTCCTTCCTCTTGTTGCCCATTGTTTTCACTCTTCTTGATGTAGACATTCCTGTATAAATCAAATACATCCAACAATATTCACAGAAACATCTTTAGAGGTTAGTGCATCATCAGATCATACGATTCTTGAGGAAAAACAGGGCTCCTCAACACACAAACATCCAAAAATTTCAACATTTAGGCAAATCTGTTGTAGACCGCTCAGCGTCCATGAAGACCGCCCAGGCGGTTTGCCTCAAGCCGCTCAATCGCTCAATGCCAAAAAATACTGCTCAGCAGTGGAAGCTAGGGTTTTTCAAAATTTTTGCCTAAATGATCCTAATCTCCACTCTTTTTACTAAAATCATCAATCCAGACCAATATCATGCAATTCAATCGGTTCAAACAGTTCCTATTCGATCAATTTATGCATAGAAATCAAAAGCCCCAATTTATCATGTTCCTAAGCATGTTCATCAACAAATCCCTAAAATAGAAACCCTAAACATGAATTTGCATACTTACTTGAGTGGAGACTGTGAATGATTGTAGAAAAATTCATCAATTGATTATGAATGTCCTCTCCAATGCAAGTCCCTTAACCAAAAACCCCAAACTTTGACAAAGCAATGGTAGAAAGTTGAATTTTTGGTGAGTGGGTGATGAGAAAGTAAGGAAATCTCTGTAAAAAACTCTTGAAAGTGAAAGGAGAGTGCTAGGGCTTAGGGAGACCGCTCAGGCGAAATACAAAGAAGAGTTTCAAAGTGAGAAACTTGAAAAACCGCTCAACTTTTAAGAAAAGCCGAGACCCCTCAGCTCCGTAACCGCTCAGCAGTAAAATGGACCGCTCAGCAGTCTGTGCTAATTTTCACTTCTTCTTCTTTTGCTTTCTTTTGAGTAATCTTACCTTATAACACTCAATTTCAACTTTAAAGTTTTCAAATATATGCCTTCCCCCTCTTAGATGCAACAATTGAATATGCAATGCACTTAACACAAGATTAAAAACAAAACAATTAACTGGGTTGCCTCCCAGGTAGCGCTTGTTTAACGTCATGAGCCTGACCCAAACCTGCTTAGCACTCATCAGTAAGTGCTTATCCTTCCAACACCCTTTAGTAGGTGTATATACCTTGTATCCTTCAGTAGATACATAAAAATTTAGNATCCCTCAGTAGATGCTACCCAAAAAGTGTTCAAAAATTCAATAAATTACATATGAAATAAACCTAAAACTACAAATGTTTATACAAGGTGGAACTTAAATGGAATCAAGTTGTTCCATCCCTATTGAGATCTTCATCAACCCAGCTCATCAGTTGTCGTCTATCCACCTTCTTTATGGCTCTTGTGAATGGTTTTCTAATTTCCAGCTTGCCATCTTCCCGAATCTTAATAACAAGCCACTTCTTATTATTGAATATCACTTGTGCTCCTATTGGAAGTGGTGTGTATTCGGAGTGGATAGTACCTCCTTTGTCAACCTTTTCATTTTTAGGTACCTGCAAAACATTACAATTGTTAGCATTGGTACCTAATGTGTTGTCCTCTAGTGCAGCTTCCCTTCTTGGCTTTTTAAATCTGTCCCTCTCCTTCATTTTCACTTTCTTTCCTTTGGAGCAATTATCCATTAGCACATATTCTTGATCTTTCAAAGTTATTATTCCATCATGGATACACATCGCCATCCTAGAAGTTCTCATAAAAGGTCTTCCTAAAATTAATGGAATGCTTCCTTCCTTTTCCATATCCACGACTACAAAGTCAATGAAGAATTCCAACTCCTCAATACGGACAATTGCATCCTCCACCTTACCAGCTATCTTCTTAATAGAACCATCTGCAACTATTATAGTAGTGTTAGCTGGCTTTAATACTAACCCTTTAATTTTCTTCAAGTAACTTAAGGGCATTAAAGTTATGCTAGACCCAGAGTCTATCATAGCTCTTCCTATATCCACTTCATTTATTACGCATGGAAGAGTTAACAATCCTGGATCCTTCATCTTAGGTGGATGATATTCCTTTCTTGGCTGCACAGGCAGTTCCTGTTCTTCTTCATCTGCATCTAAATCTATCACCTCTCCTAGGTAATAATTAATATTCCTAGAATAAACAGGCATTTGAGGATGATTTTCTTCTATAGGAACCATAGTCACATGTTTGAATATTTCTCTCATCTGTCCATTGTGACTATCTCTTCTTTTCTCAAATTCTTCAAATCCCTCTTCTTTTTCTTCTTCACCAAGCTTGTCACTCTCACTTACCTCTTCTTCGTCACTGCGAATTTCAATCACTTTTTCCTCTGCCTTTCTTTTCTCCCTTACTACAACAACACGACATTCTTCCTTAGGATTAACATCAGTATTAACCCTATATTAATTCTTCTCTATGATTTCAATCCTCTTTGACAGTTGATCAAGTTGCATCTCTAATGATCTAAAAGTAGCTTGATCACTTGAATGCTGAGAATGATAATCCTTCAAGAATTTGTCAAATCTATTAGAAAAGTCTCTAACATTCTCTGTCAATTGATTTATTTGCTGCCACAAAAGTTGCTGCTGCCTGAAGCCTCCTGGTTGCCCTGATGGTTTATTCTGTTGTTGACCAATACTTGGATGATTCTTCCAACCTTGGCTAAGATTGCCTTGGTTGAAATTCCCTTGTCTGAACTGGTATTGGTTCCCCATATAGTTAGCTTCCTGCTGCATCTCCTCAGGTATAGCACATTAACCATTAATATGGTCACCACCCCAAAGATCGCATAACTGCTGTGTTTGAAAGACATTGTGAAACTCTTTTGGAAGTTGTGAGAGGATCTTTGTCAGTGTATCTAGCTTTTGGGTCAAAAGATGATTTTGGGCTAGCATTACATCATTTGCAGGTAAGTGCAAGACTCCTCTCTGTTGTGTCAGTGCGCCCCTTTCACTATACGCTTCTTGACCATTAGCTGCCATACTCTCTATCAAGTCATAGGCTTCGTCTTCATTCTTTTGTTTGTTATCACCTCCAACTGAGGTGTCCAAAATCATCTTAGACTGCATGTTCAGTCCGCCAAGGTAAGCAAGAACAATGGTTGTCTTGTCAAATTCGTGAACTGGTGTTTTCCTAAGTAGGCCTTTGAATCGCTCCCATGCTTGACTTAGAGTTTCTTCCATGCCTTGCTTAAATGATGAGATCTCCAGTTTTCTCTGAGTAACCTTAGACTGCAGAAAATATTTGTTGACAAACTTTGTAGCCACAACCTCCCATGTTGTAAATGTCCCTTCAGGGAAGGAATTCAGCCATGTCTTAGCATTGCCCTCAATGAAAAAGGAAACAAGCTAAGCCTCACTCTATCATCTGATACACCTGTCATCTTCACTGTATTGCATATTTCACTAAACACTGTCAAATGGTCATAGGGATTCTCATTTGACAAGCCATGAAATTGTTTGCTTTGCACCAAGTGTATAAGTGCTGGATTCATCACCATGTTGGTCGTTTGATCCGTAGGCATGACTATGCTATTAAAATGGAAAGGGCCAACCGTATTTGATTGCTCTGCAAGAGTGCGTCTTGGAGGAGTTCTTTCAGCCATCTCCTCTGTTCTTCTATCTGGTGAAGGTGATAATAATCTTTCAGGGGAAGGAAACAAATCCCTAGATGGGCGTCTGACTCTCCTTCTCCCTCTTTCCTTGCTTAAGCCTTCAAGAAGAGGTTGCATGTTTTTCTTGCTCCTAGTATGTCTGGGCTCCTACTGCATGCACAAGAAACACAAACCTTAGTAACAGTTTTTTATATTTTTTAAAAAAAATAAAAAGATAAAAAGATATATACAATCAAGTCAAACTTAATTAGTTTACACTACCAGATAAGTTAAACCACGAGTCCCTGACAATGGTGCCAAAAACTTGTTAAGCCATGAACAAGTGTACCAGATCGTTATCAAGTAATATAATTGGTAAACACAATATCGTTCTTCCCAAAGGATTCTCAGGCCTTACTTTTCATGTAAACAAATCGCATAAGACTTGAGAAAAGAATTAATTTGGTGGTTATATGCAAAGAACAAAAATAAACATGCAAATGCAGTTGATTCAATTGGTTTTGAGAAACTATGGATGAATGGTGTTGTTAGGGTTTAAATTTCATCTTATCCATCCTCATATATCTACTCTTCTTATTTACTTCACTTATTTATCCAATTGCCATACAAACTTTCTAGTTTACTCTTAACCCAATCCCTTGGTGAAAAGAGCCCATTATTAATTAATTACCGGCTTGTTATCCCTAGCCTCCCCTAGTAACCAATAATGCAATGCAATCGAAAGCAAATACAATTGACTGTCCTACCCCTATCCCTAGGCGATATTGGCATAATCAAGGAATTTCTCACCAGTTCATGACATTACCGTACGTCCCCATATCGATAAAGACAAAAAACTTTTGGTGAATGAGTTAAACAATAAAAGCATTAAAGCAAAGATGAGAACCCAACAATTGATAAATAAGTATATGACAAGCATATGAAATAAATAAGAATTTGAATATATGAGAGCTTCAAAAGATTACATTGTTCCCCAACAACAAAGGGTTTAGTTCACCATAATCATGGTGAAACTAGATGAAATATGATGAAAGAATCGAAGAAATAACCCTAAACTTGGTAGATTGGAGCCTAAGCATCCAAGGAACCTCCTCCAAGGTGTGTGGAATAGCTCTGGATGTTTCTCTCTGCCAAAAGAATTCCCTTCTAATTCGTACTAAGGCTATATATAAGCCTAAAAAGATAAAAAATAGATTACAGAATCTAGCTAATAAAAACAGACAACCGTCCAGGTTTGCCTCTTGCTGCTTTGACCGCTCAGCGGTTAGTTTTGCCGCTCAACGGTTAGTTTTGCCGCTCAGCGGTTTCTCTCTAATCCCTCTGAGCACTCAATGAACCATTGTGGCGCTCAACGGCTTGCTTGACCCTTCTTTTCATCATTTTTCTCCTTCTTTCATGGGTCTAAGTCCACCTTACTTCACTTCCATTTTTAATTCATCTAAAAACCCTGCAAAACAATGTAAAACAAGCATAATATTGCTAAAACCAACTTTTGATTCTCAAGAGACTCAACTAAGTGTTTTACTTGATTTAAAGCTTATTCTAAGCCATAAAGGTGTGTTTTACTATCAAATTTAATGGTTTTTAGACCGTTATCAGCCACCGCCACCGTGAGGCTTGGACAGAATCAGAGCAACCATAGCAACAATCATTTAAGTGCAAAGTCATAACTTCAACTTTGATGTTTCAATTCCACTCGCATCGATATTATTGTTAGGGTATATATGTAGAACGATGTTGTGTCAATTTCCTTTGATGTTGTGACCATTAAACATTTTCAAATGCTATATTTGAGATTAGGACGATGATTAGTAGGATAATAAGGTTATATGTATACTGTAAGAATGTAGATATTTTTTCTCTATTACTGAGTAATATGAAAAATAATACTTTGCTTTTTTTGGATGTTATGGGTTTGATTTTGAATTTCTTAATTTGACATTTGAGTGGGTTCAACTCAGTTTTATTAGATTGTAGAGATTTGATTTTGGTGAGGAGGGTTTTTCCTTTTTCAAATTAATGCATTTTTTTTCATTTACTTTCAACTGTTTGGATGCTGCACTTTTTAGTTTGACTTTCGAACTTCGGAAAAAATTATGAATTATGGGGAGTTTTAGGGAAGTTAGCGCTTGTGTTATGTTGTGGAGGTAAAGGTAATTGTTCTTGTGCTTTTGTCATGTTTATATTCTGCATTTTAAGGTAGTCTTGTAAAGTTATTCTAAGAAATTTTCAAATGTTATGCTTTGAATTGTGATTAAGAGTTATGTAATTTTTATGATTGGAATTGATAGAACTGACACAATGTCTTGAAGAGGCTCTTGATAACAAAATTTGGTTTCTTAGATGTTGTGAACTAGAAATGTCAAAATGTTTTATTGATTAGTTAGGTTGAACCGGATGAGTGAAGGATCATGAAGGGGCTAGGTGCTTGTCTAATATCATGACGTGGACAATAGTAGTGATAAAAACTGGTTCAGGTTGAGTGGATATGAACATTGTTTATTGATGAAAAGAAAGAACAAAATTTTTCTGGATATTTGAGAGATTCAAGACTCTACTTTCCTGCAATACCGACTCTCCAATTGACTTGCCACTCCTCTCAACACCTCTCCCTATTTATAGGCAACACCATTTATGTCTCTTAACTATTCTAGCTCTAAACTACACCTCTCCAATTGATTAATTTTTTCTTCTTTAAACTTGACCATATTGTGACAGCTAATTTTTTTAAACTATAAACTAATTTACTCATGTTTATTTAACAGAGTGGCCTGTATTTGGTTCTAAACATTATTTGCTCAGTCTTTTACTTTATTTAACTTGATGAATTATGCAGGAACAAATCATGTTCATTGGCTGTCAGAAACAAGTCCTATTGTTGTGCAGGTTTTAGTTACATTATTCTTGGTTTCCTGAATTACCAGATTTTTGAAAGTTATTATCATTGAGAATTTTAAAATATCTTCAAATTTTATCTTCTAATGTTTCTTATGGTTCTTTTTGTGTGATATCAAAACTTATCTCAATGTACTTGCAGCAATATCAGTACATGTAACACATATCAGTACAATATTAGTACATGTGTTATTAATAATGTGTTGTCATCATAAAAAACGAGAAGCACTGTGAGATTGTAAGGTTTAGCTAAATCGGTGCTTCCCTTATCAACAATCTCAACAGAAGCCTTGCCTAAGAAAATATTTTTTGATCTTAGAAGAGACTTATGAGTTTTAGATATGTCATACGACTGAAACTTGTGGCACAGAAAAAGGCAAATTGACAAACATCATTACCTGGAAAGAATCCTATCTAGCAATTCCCCTCCTTTGCATAACCTGAGTAGCACAAAACACATAAGAAAGTAAGCTCTTAATGTCTTAACCCAAACCAACAACTTAAAGCTTCTTGCTTAATAATTTNAACGTTGAAAGGNAAAAAAATAAAGATTCAANTTTGTAAACGGGATTCACAACATTGTTAGANAAATGGTACTAGTACAGTATCAACTTACTCCATAACTATAAAAACATTTTCATCATCTTCATAGGCTTCATAGAATTGCACCAGATTCTTATGTCCAGTTAGAGCCCGCAATATCTTCACTTCTCTCCTTACATCCTCAATGGCAATTGCTGTAGTCATCTGCCAATCACACCCACTTGCATAATAAACAACAGAGCACACTCTTTTTCTGTGGTGCATTTAACTAACACAATCAAGGTATTAAACCACACTCAGCGACAAGGAAGCAGCTTCCCCACAATCTTTAATATTTACAAACAAGTGTATTTAGGTTTGGACAAGTTTCTCTCTAAGGGCTTGTACGAGAGAAAAGTAGAGAGAAAAAATTACATGAAAGCTAATTTGCAGAAGCACTCTTGTACAAATTGGCTTTGATACCATGTTATTAAGTGGATTTTAAATCTAACTCAGTCTCTATGACAATTGTTGTAGTCATCTGTCAATCACACCCACTTCCATAATAAACAAAAGGGCACACTCTTTTTCTTTGGTGGATGTAACTAATACAATCAAGGTATTAAACCACACTCCGAAACAAGGAAGCAGCTTCCTCACAATCTTTGATATTTACAAACAAGTGTATTCAGGTTTGGACAAGTTTCTCTCTAAGGGCTTGTACGAGAGAAAAGTAGAAAGAAAAAATTGCATGAAAGCTAATTTGCAGAAGCTCTCTTGTACAGATTGGATATGATACTATGTTATTAAGTGGACTTTAATCTAACTTAACCTTACAAAATTGGCTTGTAGTATGAGGTTTGCACTCACTTATATATTATAACTCGACCTTATCTCCAATAGATGTAAGACTTCCAACCGATGAACTTATATTTTAACATTTTACTTCTTAAAAAAACACAATGTACACTTATATGGTTATTTTTATGGAATACTATCTTTTTTTTTTCAATTCTACGTTCTTTAATATATTTATTTTTTCTTGAGAAATGGTAATTATTTGAAGTTATAGTGAAGAATAATTTTTTAAACAAATATTACTTGAAATTAATTTATAAAAGTTTTGTTAAACAACTAATGTTATGAAACACTTTAGTTTATCTATTCAACTTCCGGCTAGTTTTTCATCATTCAACTCTTTCTACTTGACTTTAAGCTAATTTTTCCAATTTCAGCCAATATTTTCTCTAGTAATTCTTCGTTTGATTTTGTTATCAAGGGTCATTTACCTATGAATGTACTGTATATATCTAAATAATCTAACCTTATTTAATCTAGTAATAAGTTTTGGCCAAAACTTATACATAGTAATATAGGTATTTTATGTGTTCCTCCCATCTATTCACAATTTTCTTAATATGCAACACATTTAATAAAATATACATTAAGGTGAAACTCCAAATATAATTAGTGGAAAACAGGTTCATTGTTTATATAAGTTTAAGGGTAAATGACTCAACTTAACTCATACAAGAGTGGATTAAATAAAACCCAACTTAATTTAATTGGGTCGGGTCGGGTCGATTGGGTCATGGACTAACCCGACCCAACCCCATGAACACACTTACATGAGTTTTCTCCAATAAATTTTATTATACAGTCTAAGGATGCTATAAGCAGGTATTTTGGAGGGAAGACGTTAACAAAAGTGAAAAATATTAATTAAATAATAAAATATAAACTATCAACAAATTTATCATCAACTAAATTAACTAATCTCTATGATATAGCAAAATTAAATAACTAACATAAATGAAACGAGTGAAAAATAAAAAAAAAAAAGAAAAAACAAACTGTTTCGATTGAATTCAATCACAAAATTTTCAAAAATGTCGTCTTCCGCCGGAAACTTTTTCAGAATTTGGTACCCGGAGTCGAATTCTTGAAGTTTTCCACTTTCTTTTCAAACAATTAATTAAAAAATTTAGAGAAATAAATTAAAAAGAAAAAGAAAAAGCTATTACCCTGTCATGAGAAATAATATTTGCAAGTTTCATTTGCAGAATTTTCTTTAAAATTATATATATAAAAAAAGAAGTGAAAATATTATCAGTAGGAGATGAGACCTTGGATTTTGGAATGACTTTGACGGCAACGTCGATGCCTTTGAGGGGGGCCTTCTTGGACTTGGCGGAGCAGGTGTAGCCGAAATGGCCGCGGCCCACTTCTTCGCCGAGCTCGTAATGGACCGAGAACTGTTTGGCGAAGCCGAAGCTCTTATCCAGCCCAATCTCACACTCGCTGCCTTCAGGTATGGAGGCTTCATTCGGCTTCACGGAGCTGTGGCGCCGAGCGAGGAGAGCGCGAATGTGCTTGGAATTATTTCACCTTAATCGATTATTTCACCTTTTCTCAAAATTTCTGAGATCTCGTGTTCTTCATACCTATCTCCCTTGCCTTTGGAATTCTGCATTATGCACTTCTCTTCCAACAATTGTTGAACCTTCCAGAAGAAAAATCCCAATAAGAAGGAGAAGTTATGCTCTTTCACCTCCTCCACCGGCTCCAAGACTCGCCAATCTTGATGGTTGGGTCTTTGATTCTGAAAAGAATGAAGAATTTGTCAATTTCTAGAAGGAGCGTAAGCTAGTGGCTCCGAAATATATCTCTCTTTACTAGTTTTCCAATAGTGGCTTCCAGTTTCCCACTCTCCTTGAAAATCAAGGACTTCAACATTTTGTAGAGCTTCAAGGTGTTTATTATCCATACTTGGTGCGAGTCTTCTTCTTCTACTTCAAAATTCGAAATGAGATTGCTTGCACTAAGGTGAAAGGCGTCAATATCATCCTTGCTGATGATATCTGGGCGAATGTAGCTCACTTCCCTATTAAGGAGGATACAATGAAGGTTCATCTTGGTGTCAAGAGCTTTAGCAAAAACCTTGCTTACCAATCTATTCTACGTAATCCTCAACAACAACATAGGGTGTAAGTTGTGGGTGGTTTCAAGATGGATGAACATCTCATCCACTATCTCGTTGTCTGGCCTTTTTCCCCTCACGCCACCAACCATGCCCAGTGCTCAGAGCAAGACCTTTGTTAAGACTCTGACAAGTATACCGAATCGTATCAAGTAATATAAACGGTAAGATCGAGTATCGTTTTCCTGAGAGACTCATTGGCCTAAACTTTCATGTGATTTATTGATTATTTAAGACTTGAGAAACGAAAATAGGTGTTTAGAATGCAAAAACAAAAATAAACATGCATGCAAAGGTTGATCATTTGACCTAGAAACAGTTGAATGATATCAATGAATTGTGTTGTTGGGGTTTCCCATTTTATCCTATCCACTCTCATATATTTATGCATTCTACTCCTTCATTAATGTTAATGCCACTTTCTACTTTACCCTAAACCTTATGTCTTGGTGAAGAGAGTGTACTCCTAATTACTAGTTTACAATGTCTTGTCTCCTTAGCAATTGATCATGCATTACATTCGCACAGAAGCTTAAGGCAATCATTCCTCTTATCCCTATGTCTAGGTAATATTGCTCCCAACAGAATTACCCCATGTCTAGATTTTCCCGTATGTGTCCATAACAACAAATTCAAAGATCATGCTATTGAATGAATTAAATAAAGCATGCATAGAGAACAAAGGAAAAACTCTAACAATTAATGAAATAAAGTATATGAATTAAGCATCAATTCAATATATGAGAGTATCAAAGGATTACATCATTTGCCCAACAACAATGGAGTTTTAGTTCACCATGGACATGGTGAAACTAGATGAAATTAATGAAAAGAATGAAAAGATAAACCCTAGAATTTGTAGATCAAAGCTTCCGCATCCAAAAAGCACCTCCTAGGGGTGAAGAATGTGATTCTACGTCACCTTCTGCCAAAAGATACCCTCTTTGGTTCGTGCAAATCTATATATAGTTCATTAAAAATAGCAGAAATTGGCCCAAGACCAAAAGACTGGCACTCAGCGTTGGATTATCGCTCAACAATAGGTGTGACACTCAAGAATAACGCTCAGCGTTGACGCCCAGGCGTTTAACAATAAATTCTCTAAAGAGGCTGACGCTCAACGGCAAAGTAGCCCTCAATGGTGGGCGCGATACTTGAATTCTCCCATCAACGTTGGCGCTTGAGCGTTTGACAGAGATCTCCACAACGAAACTGGCGCTCAGTGATGGATTTGCGTTGAGCGGTGGCTGCGATTCTTCCTTTGTTCACTTTTCCACCTTTTCTTGAGTCCAACTCCTGTCTACTTCAACTTCCTTCATTCAAATCATATTAATTCCTGCCAAAATAAGGAAAACCAAGCATAAAACCAATAAAATCATCTTTGACTCTCTTATTTTCTAACTTAAGCAAAATGCGTGATTTCAAGCTAGATTCTATGTCATAAAGGGTGTGTTTTGTGTTAAATTTAAGTATAAAAATAACGGTTTTTGGACCGTTATCAACCTCTTTATCATCTATGGGATTCTAAACAACATCAAGATTGACTGGCCTACTTTAATCATCGACACAATGTTAAAGCCCAAAAGATACCCCTATACAATCATCCATATGCCTTACTTGTCTCTAGAATTTTTGAATACAAAGGTGTAAATACTATTGGAGAAAAGGTCACTCATGTTTTTCCCTCACACGAGATTGGGTAAGGACTTTGAAGCAGATGAGTTTTATTCCTGGAGGAACATCTTTATTCATAAAGAGGACACTGACGATGAAAAAGATGATCAAGATGCTGAGATGGCGATCCTGTCAATTTAGTTGGCCCTTCACATGCGGTTTCTTCACATGCTCCTAGAAGTTCTTCTTCCTTGATGGAAGAACATCTTGCCAATCTAACAAGAAGAATGAAAACCTTCAATAATTAAGGAATCAAGAGTTACTTGATCTTCAAGGGACTCAACATGATCATCTATGTGAACTCATTTCTAATTTAGATAATAGGCTCACAAATATTGAGTCACTTAGATGAAGACTCTGGTGATTCCCTTAGTGAAGAGTTTTAGGAATTGTAACTTTGTTTCAAGTTCAATGAAATAATGATTATTGTCTCTAATTGTTTACTTATCAATGCTTGCCATATTGAGGGGGAGATTCTCTTTAGGGGAGTATTTACATTTTTTTGGTTATGATAAAAAAAGGGAAGAAATAAGTTATAAACAAGTTACAACAATTATTTTTAGTTGACTTTATTACACTAATGTTATTGCCTTCGTCTAAGTAAAAATCATGAAGGTATCAAGAACAAGCCTTTAACAAGACTTTTTCTATCATCATAAAAAATGGGGAGATTGTTACCAAAAAGATGGATCAAAGCTTTGAAAGATTTTGATGATGATACACTCAAAGATTTAAAGAAGAATTTACATGTCTGGATGAATTTATGTTAAAGCTTTTTATTGTAATTTTCATTGTAATAGCTTTAATCATAAATTGGTAATAACCCCTTTCTATCACTTAAATGTGTCAATACCCAAAAATTATAAAATATAATACACCTATTGACCAGATATCATACTCTTCTTATAATATTAACTTATCCTTAACGAGTACAACCGCCACATAGTTTTACCAATCGAAGGTTATGGTTCAACCATCTAAATTTTTATGACGTTACATAAAAGTTTGTTCCTAGTACATATCCCACATTGAAGGTCTGAAAAGGTAAATTGAATCATAATTTAACTAGAATCAAGGGTAAAAATTTCAATCCAATGTAATGGTTTAATAAAGTGAAAATTTGAAATTTTGCATCAGTAATTCAGAAATAGCAAATTATGTTATTTTGAGATCATTAATGAACACGACCTATTTTCTATAAATATCTAATAAAAAAATCCGAATGGTCTAGATGAAAGAGAGGTGTGTCTCAGTAGACAACTTAAGTACGTTGTCTTTCCTTAGCTAGAGTGTTCCCCAACTAGCTTTCACAAATTTCACATTAGTATTGTTCCAAGACATCGATCTAATTAACAAAAACATATGATAAAAAATTTTAACATCTACTTACAATATTAACATTTACACATTCACATACACAATACAAGATCATAGAAAATTTTCATCACATAAAATCACAGAGAAAAACAATAGTAATGGTAGTTCCCTTTTGCACCACAACAATATTAGACCATCAATGCTTATTATAAAATAAGAATAGAGAAAGGTTAGCTCCTCTTACCTGATTCTCTCTTCTTTCTACCTTCTCTACAACTTAGATTCTAGCCCTAAAATCTCCTTATTTGCTACAAAACTCGCTCACTTTCACTCTCTTAATGAAAAACTTCATTTTCTCACCCCTATTTATAGTTGAAGTTAGGGTTTGATAACGGTTGAATTTACCGTTATCTGTTACTTAATTTTGATACTAAATGCAACCTTTTTGACTTAAAAACTTTCTTGAAATCATGAATTTGTTTAAGTTGTGTGAATAAAAGAGTTGAGGGTGAACTTAATAATTTTATGGTTAGATTCCTTTGTTTTAACAGGAATTGAGATGGTTTGGATGAAGAGTTGAAGTGCATAGGAGTTGGAACTCAAGAAGGATTGGAAAAGCATGAAAAAGGAGGATCGTAGGACGCATAAGCGCCCTTTTCAGGGGCCCTTAGTGCTAGAATTCACTGTATCATGCCTGAATGCCCTTTTCTGAGGCCCTCAGCCCATAAAGCTTCTAGCTCGCGCCTGGGCGCCCTTTTTGGGGTGCTGAGCGCCATTCCTCGAGTTGCACCATGCCTGCTCGCCCTTTCAGAGGTGCTGAGCGCTAGAATATGTGTCGTAGCACACTTAGGCGCCCTAAGTGGGGTAATGAGCAGGCGATATGGGCTTGGGCCGTGTTGTTGTTTTTATTTCGATCTATTTAAGGACTTGGACGTCCTAGGCATTGTATCTTTTGACAGAAGAGGCACAAAAACACACCCTTTCACTCTCTAAAGGCGAATTTGGATGCGAGAGCTTCCATCTTCAACTTTTAGGGTTTTTCTCTCTCATTCTTTTCCATTAATCATATAGTTTCTCCATGTTAATGGGGAACTAGATTCCCTTTGTTGTTGGGGGAAGATGTAATCCTTTGACACTCTCATGTATTTGAATTGATTCATATGTACAAATGCTTCTTTCATTAATTGATAGGGTTTTTTCCTCTATGCTCTATGCATTGCTTTGTTTAACTCATTCATAGCATGATTATTGATTTCGTTGACATGGACACTGTTAAGACTCTGGCAAGTGTACCAAATCGTATCAAGTAATATAATTGGTAAGATCAAGTATTGTTTTCCCTAGAGACTTACGGCCTAAACAGTTATGTGATTTCTTGATTAATTATGACTTAAAAACAAAATCATTTAGATTATAATGCAGAAAATAAATATGAATGCGAGTGTTGACTAATTGACAATAAGAATGCACAGGTGATTAGGTTGTAAAATATGGAATGAGTATGTTGTTGGGGGTTTTGACTTATCCTATCCACTCTCATGTATTTATGAATTCTTCTTCTTCATTAATGTTAATGCCACTTTCTAATTTACTTTAAACCCAATGTCTCGGTGAAGAAAGCCTACTCTCAATTATTAGTTTACAATGTCTTGTCTCCCTAACAATTGATTATGCATTACATACGCACAGAAGCTTAAAGGCAACTGATAACAGTTGAAAAACTATTATTTTTATACTTAATTTTGATATCAAATGCACCCTTGTTGACTTAGAAACTTGCTTTGACTCATGATTTTTCTTTAGTTTTGTAAATAAAAGAGTTGAGGATATGTTTTATGATTTTTTGGAATGAATTGAAAGAAAGGTTGAAGTATCAAATGGTTGGAGTGTAGAAAAGTCAAACAGAGTGCAGAAAAGTCAACCACTCAACCAGAAAAGTCAACCACTCAACCAAAATCCAGAAAAAGTCAACTAGAACGTGATTTGTTATATTTTGTGCGATTTTCATGATCTGTTTGGGCTTGGACCTATTTTCTATTATCTTTATGTCCTATTTAAAGGCCATAATGTCTTAGGGGTTTGTATCTTTTGATGGCTTAGGCATAGAAACACATTTTTCACCCCTTTTGGGGCAGATTCTGAGATAGTGACAACTCTCCTTTTCTCCTTTTTAGGGTTTCGATCTCTTCTATTCCATTATTCACCTAGTTTCTCCATGACGATGGAGAACTAACCTTACTTGTTGTTGGGGAAAGATTTAACCTCTAAACTCTCTTATATTGAAATTCTTGTTTTATTCACATGCTTGTATTATCAATAGTTTGGGTTTTCTTATCTGATTTTCATGCTTGCATCGTTTAACTCATTCGGTGTATTGATCTTTGATTTTGTCGATACGGGAAATTATGGGGAAGTCTCGAACTGATAGGAATTCTCTTGGTTAAGCAATAAGACCTAGGAATACGAGTAGGACGACCAATTGCTTTAAACTTTTGTTTATCATGCGTTATTAATTACTTAGGGAGACTAGGAATGGTAAACTACTAATTGATAATAGGCTCTCTTCGTCGAGGAATCGAGTTTAGAGTAGATTAGAAAGCTGCATGACAATGATAATAAAGCGACTTTAATAAGAATAATAGATATATAAGAGTGATTAGGTGAAATCTGAACCCTAACAACAAACCCATCTCATATTATCAAAATCATCCATCCACTTTTGTGTTTAACCTCAATTGATCAAATTGCATTCATGTTTATTTTTCCGCATTTTACATTCAAAAACCCCAAAATATTGTTCTTATAGTCCCTTGAGTTTAGTGCCTTGAGTCCCTTGGGAAAATGATACTTGGACTTACCATTTTATTATTACTTGATACGATCTGGTACACTTGCCACGGGGTTAACAAGTTTTTGGCGCCATTGTCGGGGACTCGTGGTATAACTCACTAATGGAAAAATGACTTTTTATGACGTACAAAAGTGACCTATTATGACGTAGTTTCTGGGGGACATAGTTCTGGGCGTCATAATAAGTCTGCGCATTTTATGACATAGCAGAAATTTACGTCATAATAGCTTGAACATATTATGACGTAGTTTCTGAATGGATAATGACATTTAGACAACATTTTTTTTTACAACATTTGAACATTGATTACGTGTCAATCTGTGATTGGTCAAAAATTACTCTACAATAATGTTTATGATTATTATTATTATTGATTGTGGAGTAATTTTTGATCAATCACAGATTGACACGTAATCAATGTTCAAATATTTTCAAAAAAATGTTGTCTAAATATCATTATCCTTTCTAAAATCAGTCATAATATGCGCGAAAGATATTATGACGTAGATTTTTTGATACGTTATAATATGTGGTTTTCAGAAACTAACATATTATGACGTACATTGTTTAGTACGTCATAATATATATTTTTTTTAAAAAAAATTGATTATTACAATTGACATCCAATGAAATTATAATTATATNCCTGTACTATCATCTCATCCAATCAATTTATAATCAATATAATTTCAAATGAACAAATGAATGGAACTAACAAAACAAATTTCATTTCAAACATTAAATTGTCTAATAATATTTAATACAATATTTATACATATGAAACTTAAATTCAAATATTACATTA